>NW_009922193.1:0-7941 GCF_000696875.1 Nestor notabilis | reverse complement strand
AAAGCCAAGTAATAAATCTTCCTGAAGTTACGGCAGTTCCTAACTTTAACTCTGTTAACAAGGTTTAGGTAAGTGCTGGTCCTGGTTTGTCTTGCCTGGGATTTTTACCTTGCAGTGCAGGAATGAATGCATTGGGGAGAAGTAGAAAATACTCACCTTCCCCTTCCGCCTCCTTGCATGAGTGCACCCAACCACCACTGATACTTTGTGCATGGGAAATTACAGCTCCTAAATTTGACATTGTAGGCATAACTGAGAAGATTAACTTTTCGGGTTGTGACTGTGAAAATGTCTGCTTCTCCTTGTATGTTTAAGTTTGGGTAAGTATTTTGCAATCTGGGAAGATTTAAGAAAATGCCAAACAAAGTAAAAAGCCAACTTGTAATTGGAAACAACTGGTTGGAGAATTTTGTTCTTCCTTTACATTTAAAAGAAGTTAGGTGCTGTAAATTTGTGTGCTTTCTTTTATCCATTAAAAATTCTGTTTAGATCACTTAAGAATCATTCTCAGGTAACTGAAACAGGCTCCTCAGCTTTGGGTAGCCAAACCATGTGAAGGCTTTATAACTTTGCTAGAAAAATATTAGGGTAAATACCAGTGCAAACACACCTGCATTAGTGTAGCTTGCCTGTGAAAAGCTTTAATTTTATTATTTTTCTAATGATTACCTGTAAGATTCCACTGGAAGGGGAGTGTGTGTGTCAAGCTTTCTGCTCTTTCCTTCCTCCCGTCCTGAAATCCCAGTAAATTAGTGCAGGGCCTAAGTTTTCTGACAACTGGGCAGAGATGAGGAAGGCTGTGATTCCATCCCCAGCTGGCTCTGGCACTTGCTAGGCTCTCTGCTGAGCTGGTCTGGTGCGTTGAGCCAACAAAAATGTAACCTGACCAAAAAAAATAGTTAAATAATACCAGCTAGATGGGTCAGGCCATCATAGAACCAGCGTGCTGTGCATGTTGCTGAGGGATAGATCTTGAATACAAGTGCGTACAATTTTGTCTAAGATTAAGAAAGCTTATGGCTAAAGGGCAGATAACTTATAGGACAATTACCTGTAAGATTCCACTGGAAGGGGGTGTGTGTGTGTGTCAAGCTTTCTGCTCACTCTTTCCTTACTCCCGTCCTGAAGATTTTTAGCAGGGGATTTGGTAAACTGAGTAAATCCCAGTAAATTAGTGCAGGGCCTAAGTTTTCTGACAACTGGGCAGAGATGAGGAAGGCTGTGATTCCATCCCCAGCTGGCTCTGGCACTTGCTCGGCTCTCTGCTGAGCTGGTCTGGTGCGTTGAGCCAACAAAAATGTAACCTGACCAAAAAAAAATAGTTAAATAATACCAGCTAGATGACAGTAAATAGTAAATTCTGACAGCCAATATTTAATATAAGGGAACAGTAAGAAGGAGCATGTGTGTGTTCTAAGACCCTTTTAAATATCTACAGCTTATAGACTTTTTGAACCAGCTGTGACATCCTTGAGTTTAAAAGCTCTTCATGGAGCTTGCATTTGGCCAATTACTTTCTGAGTCTTTATATTTCTGGAACTCATTCCCACACTATGTTGTGGATCACAAAGTTTAGCTACATACAATGTGCAAAACTACTTCTGTGTATTTTTTTGGATCCTGCCACTGAGTAGTGTCCACTACTGCTCCCTAATGCTTGCACTTGGAAAATACTCGTGCTTTCTTTATCTTCTCCATGTCACCTATAGTTCTGTCCTCATCTTTTCTGACCTCTGTGGTTCTTTTGTCCAGGCAGAGCAGTCCAAGCACCACATTTCTGGTTTGACTGTGCCTTTTTTGACAGGGAAGGCGTGACTGCATACCTTACTGCATCTGTGGGTGCACTGGGGATTCATACAGTAGAATTGTGTTTTTGGTTTGGCTCTTTGAGTTCTTTCCAAACAACTGTTTCATTTGCTTTATGATAGCTATTGAGCTAGTATTTCATTGAACTGTGTGACTACATGATTGTCTTTCCTACCAGATAGAGCTCCTTTGCTAGGCGTGTTATTCTGCACTTACCAGTGCTGCAGTGTTAGCCATACAAGTCAGCATTTGTGTGTGTTCAGTAGGATAAGGGAGTTAGGCAGAGGAAGCTATATGTGTTTTTCTGTTTGCCTCCTATGGTTTGGTTCAGTATCGGCTACGGATAACGGGAGCTTCACATGTGTCATTTCCACACACTGAATTGGGTAAGCAGTAAGTGGGGACGAGTGGAGTCCCTGGTGTGACAGGCTATGCTGCAGAAAAGGGACACCAGATGATTTTCTTCCAAGACCCAGCTAGGCACTGAAAAGCTGAGGAAGCTCTAGAAGATCAGTCTCTTGTCTAAAACTCCACTTAAGATGCATCCTGGCCATCAATACCTCACTTGACGTAATATTGCCAAAATAATAATTTTTAAACTATGTATTTTTGTTATTTACTAACTTGCATTTTAAACCCCAGAAAAATTACATTTCCATGTGCTCTTCCAGTTCTAGGTCAAATGGTTAGTTCTGTGACAAGACAGCATGACATGACACTTTGAGTATGACAGAGGCCCTGATGCTGCAGGAGAGGCTGGGAATATTAATGGCCAAATCTAGGTGAGTGATGTTTAAATCTGCCAGTTCCCTAGCTGTTTCATTTCTTCCTCATAGCCTTGATTTGCATCTCTCCTTTGAACCACCACTGCAGTTCTTGATCTTTTTAAGTATTAATATCAGAATATGTTGAAGACAAAGTAATGAGCTTATGTGATTATCAGTCACATACCCTTTCTTCTGTCATTCTTGAGATACAGTGGCCATACTTCATACATCTTCATATACTTTATTGCAAGCTTTCTGCTCGCAACTCGTGTGATTTTTTTCCCAAACTGTTTTGCAGTTAAGATTTTTTTAAAATTGTTTTAAATTTGCAAGCACCTGCCTACAACAGATTTCATCAGCTATTTAATGCTGAATGCCAAGAAAGTCATGATACTAAACCAGCGTGCTGCTGTCTAGTTCTGTTTCCACTTTGTCAAAACGTTTGGGGAGGTCTAAGACTGGGCTTTATTAAGTGCAAGCAGCTGTGCCTGAAGGCTGCTAGAAGCCTCTACAGCTATGAGTGTTGTATGGACCAGAGCTAGAAAACCTTTGCTGCAAATTTATATATTCATTGTGAATCTGCATTGCAGCTGTTGTCACTTGTTGCTCTTTTTAGCAGTGAATTCTCAACATGAATAGGGTACCATCAGTAGGCTAACAAGACCAATATTACTGTAGTGAGGCATTGTGGGGTGCAGGGTAGGAAATTAGTAATAGGTTTTGTTACCTCTGTCTCCCTTTCTAAACAAACCAGGCAGGATTCAGAAGTAAAAATTCTGTTGAATTAACTATGGCATGTATGTGTGAAGACTATTAAAAGTAGTCTGTAATTGAGAGAGTGATTTGACTGATGAAAAAGATTTTGGGCTTCACTATGCAAAAATCAGTTGTGTGTAGCATAGCTTCACTCTCTAACAGTAGGAGCAAACAATCACACACACACACACACCCCCGTTTCATGTTGAGTTGGGGAAAAAAGGTTCCATCAAATTAATGCCTGCTTTTCTTCTATGGCCAGAAATGACTAATATTAGAGAATCCATGATTTTGACTGTGTGTCTGGCACTTTGCCTCTTACTGGGATTAATCCAAGCCATATTGTTACCTTTTCTGTTAAATTCTCTGTTTCACCTTTGCAGGGGTTTAGTGGCAGATTTATAGTGTCTCTAGGGTAGCAGTATCTCTTTTGACTGGCTTTTCTGGTTAAGAGGGGAAGAGTTAGCTGCTCTTCATTGTATTCCTTGCACTTTACTTCTCAGCAGACTAACGTGCTGCTTGGGTACTATTGCTGTATGCTGATACAAATGCCTGTCTAGAAATCAAGTCCCAGTTTTCTTAAAAATCATCAGATTTTTTTTCCCCTTTAGTCAGGCAAAGTTACCAACTAGTTCCTCCTCCTTGATTCCTAATGTCGTATCTTGTGTTGTCTTACTCTTCCAGGATTTTGCCCCACTTTTCATTTTTGTAGTGGGAATTCTAGTTCTTATCCAATATAAAGATGATGTAAATGGTCAAGTTTTCTTTTGTCCGACTTTCTCACATTTCTTAAATATGAGACCACATTCTGCAAGGTGGTAGAGGGAGGAGAAGGTTGTTGTGCTACTTGGTTCTGTGAACATTTTATCACATTGTTTTATGAAAGTTCTACCATATATAGAAAAATACTTAAATGAAAATATTAAAAATATCAAATATTTTTATTTCCTTATTTTAGGTTAGTTGAATATTTTACTGCCTAATAGCAAATGAAGTAGACTCTGTAACACAATCCAAATGGAACTTAAATAAAAAAACCTCCAAGTTTTTAAATACTTGTGTTGAATGTGGGTTTTTTGCCTTCCCTTGACTTTGTGATTGCATAGTTTTATGTACACTGCTGTATGGGAAGTATTTAAATGTGGACACACAGAGCTTTGCTGCATTGCTGCCAGCACAGGGCTGTCTCGAGGCCTGGAACGCCTCCACCCTCTCTTGCAAGCCAGCCCTGGAGCTGCTGAAGCCAGGGCACCTTTTCAGGATTGCCATGCGGGCTCTTTGTGTTGCCTCTGCCTGGTAACCTCCTACAGCCCAGGGCTTGTATGGGCGGCGCTAGGGCTGTGCTCAGCAGTCTCGGCCGGGGAGTGCTCATTGAGAACTGGAATCCGGAGAGTTGCCCTGTGTAAAGGCCCTGGTTTAGGAGATAAGAATCGCACCCAGTAAGTTGTTGGGTTTTGTTTCCCCCAAGCTGCTACCATGGGAATTAAGGTGACAAATCAAATGGGTCTGTTTGGTAGTAACCTCGAGTTGAATTATTGGTAAGACTTTAACAGTTCAGTGTTGCCACTCCTTAATGCCAAATCTAGTTTAACTATTTAAAAATATTTCTAATATTTATGTTGATGTTTTTTTTTGTTGTTTATGACTGTAAAATTCATCATGAAGAATTGTAATTTCAGAGAGCAATTTGTTTTGGGTTTGTGTTGATGATACTCTATTTTTTCTTCAACTAAATGATATTTTTCATGTTTGGGTCTTTTTTCCCCTTTAGAGATCACATGGTCTTCTAAAGAAGTCATGGGTAGCTGTTGTAGCTGTCCAGATAAAGAAACTGTCCCAGATAACCATCGAAACAAGTTTAAGGTAAGCAACTGATGTGATCCATAATAAATTATTTTGTTGCTTTCTTGCAGAGTAGGTAATTTCTTTTTTCTTAAAAAGTTAAATGAAAAAAGGGTGAGAACTACTGAACAGTTAAAACATTGCAGAGTTAAAGGTGTCCATGGCTACAGGTTTCTACTGCCCCTTTGAGAAATCCTGTCTTACCAGCAGTGACAAGAATTCTCTAGATGGATAGGCTTTTTTGTGACAGTTTTGATCTTCAGGAAGGAGCAGCAGTCCTGTGCTTTTGTTGGTAGAGCCCTAGCAAGTGTTGTTGCCTCTGTGAGGTTATGGAAGTTAGGAAGGGAGTTGTGAACATAAGGGAAGATCTGTTGGAGAAGTGTGATTGTGGACCTGGATGTGGAGTCGCAGTCCTGTGCTTTTGTTGGTAGAGCCCTAGCAAGTGTTGTTGCCTCTGTGAGGTTATGGAAGTTCGAAAGGGAGAAATGTGATTGTGGACCTGGATGTAGAGTCAGCAATGGAAAATTCTAGGACTGCTGATTTTATTTGAAGCTCACTACTGATTATAATATTTTGAGAACTTTTGTCCTTTACTTGGACAAATTTTATTTATAAATGTGCTTCTGTCCCTCATATCCCTGGAATTTATAAGCTGGTGAACACTTGTTCACGTGCTTAACATGCTTAATGTGAAGCTGCTGAAGTCAGTGACTTTAAGTAAACATACGTTTACATAGTCACATAAGTCAGATTTGCTTCTGTGCTCCGAACTGTCTCTGTGAGTTGGCAAAGGAGTTTAATGCTTCCATAGTGAAAAATGATTCATGCATTGCCTTAGGACAACACCAAAATGAGCTTTAAAGCCATGGAAATTTCTGGAAATGTTAAACATTATCAGTAGAAAAGGCTGAAGGATAAAATATTTTTCTGTTTTCTTGCTTTTTATGCATTTGACATCACTTTGTGTAGCTAGTTCCTATTTTCCTCCTCATAGAATTTCTCTATTGTTCGTGTGGGTGCTGATTTAGCAGCGGGGGGAGAAGATGCAAGAATGTAATTTGTAAAATGAAAAAAGTTGGCATAAGCCTCAGTGGCAGATGAAACTATTCCTAATACATTTCCTAATTGACTAGATTACAACTTGAAAGTCTCTCTTTAAGGAGTAACATTAGTTGACACCATAGGAAAGATTTTTTTTTGGTAGCCTTTTTATTCAGCAAGACACAATCCCACTAGAAGCAGCATTGTGAGATAAAATACATGCAGAGGAATGTTCTAGTTGAACATGGACCTGCTCATTGCAGGGGGGTTGGACTAGATGACCTTTGAAGGTCCCTTCCAACCCAAACTATTTCTATGAGGCTGTGAAAATAGACTTTGTCCAGATTGCCTAAAGGATGCAAATGACCTCAGACTGGTTTAAAAGCAGAAAGGAGAGATTTAAGCTTTATGCACATTTTCACACAAGGTAATCATAAGATATTTGAATTACTTTTGGTTTTTTGAAAAGGCAGAAAAAAAAGTCTAAATCTGGTGATTCAGCACAATGCAAGGCTATACATGTATGTGAAGGAAGCTTTATCTTGGAGCCCCTTATCCTTTTTCATTCCTTTACCCAACTGTAAGTGGGGTTATATGACAAAGCAAATGTTTTTAGAAACGGGTCTCTAAAAGATTCCATTAACTGAGGTATGTCTTATCTGTACGAAAATATTAGAACATGTACATAAAGCCAGTGTAAAAAATTTAAACTTACAAATTCTTCTATTTTAAGTTTCTCCTTGGATTTTACAGTAATGTCATGTAGTCTTACTCGTATTGCTTTTAAATATGTAGTACTTTTAATTCTGAGGGGGAAGCAAAGAACTGGTTTGATGAGGTGTTTTGTGTTTTTAACTTTTACCTCAAGGACTGTAACCAGTATGACAGAGCAGGTGGAGCATATCAGGGAAACAGTAGTAGTAGTGGTACTGGTGTTCAAAGAGTACTTACCTAACTGTTTTGTGTTTTTAACTTTTACCTCAAGGACTGTAACCAGTATGACAGAGCAGGTGGAGCATATCAGGGAAACAGTAGTAGTAGTGGTACTGGTGTTCAAAGAGTACTTACCTAACGCTGTTTAACTTCCTTTTTATAGGTTATTAATGTGGATGATGATGGTAACGAACTGGGTTCTGGCATAATGGAACTTACAGATACAGAACTAATTTTGTACACCCGTAAAAGGGATTCTGTAAAATGGCACTACCTCTGTCTCCGTCGCTATGGCTATGACTCAAATCTTTTCTCTTTTGAAAGTGGCCGAAGGTGTCAAACTGGACAAGGTATGTGAAATTTTTGTATATAAAGCTTTTCGGAAATGATTTGATGTTGGAAGACACATCCCCCCCAAAAAAACCCAACCAAACAAACAAAAAAACCCACCCAAAACTGTATTTGCCTGTCCTTTGGCAAGAGTTAAAAAGGCTATTGTTTTATAAGAGAAGGTGGTTTCTGGGGGAAGAAATTAAGTTACCTTATGAGGAATGGTGTGATGGTAAATTGAGGATTTGAGTTGTGCATAGTTTTTGGCATTGTAGGTCTGGAGCACTTCCTGCTAGTATGCACGGATAGCTCTGGTCAATTTAGGAGATGGTTTTGACAAGGAAATCATTCTACCTCAGAGGTTGACTTGACTTTCAGAGAAGGGCAGTGAAACCTGGAACTGCGGAGGAATCTCCTTGGAATTCAAAGAATTCCCAATTTTTAGATTTTAAAGGACTGGAGCACT
>NW_009922192.1:0-8498 GCF_000696875.1 Nestor notabilis | reverse complement strand
GTGGCGCCCTCGCCCCCGGGCTGTGCAGCAGAGCCTGAGGGGATTGGCCTCTGAGAAAGACAAACCCCACAGTGCTCTTAACTGAAATTAACAGGATTACAGCAGAAAGTTTATGCTGGATGCTTCTTTCTTCTTTTTCCCCGGCATTTTTTTCCTCCCTCCTTCCCCTATTCCCTTCTGCCGCCCCTTCCTTAGGTTCTAAAACGACTGCAGCACTCTGCGGTATTGGCATACAGGCGTTGTTCTGTAACACAGGTACGAGCCGCAAGCATGAGCCTCACATCCATTGCCATCGCACACGGGATCTCTGAAATCTCTGGGGTTTACTGCAAGAGCTCCACGTTTCCCCATAGATCAAAAGAAGTGCATCTCTGATTGAGACTTTCACCCAAATAACTTTTGTGGGTTTGTTTGAGTACAGTCTAAAAAACTATCCCACTCAGACTCATGAGCAGGACTTGCCAGAAACATATGAAATGCTCTTTCCACAGGTTCAGCCCAGAGCTGATAGCAAAGCCAGAGGATTTGCGAATGGAAGTTGGTAAATTCTCTGAGCAGATTGTGACACCTCAGGCTGATAATGAGAAAGCAATATGTTTTATATACATAACATTCCTAAATTATCTCTTATTTTTAGCTAAACCTCTCAATAAAAGAAGACACGGTGCCAAACAGCAAAGTGTTCCTGGGACATCTTTGGGGGTGCCTGGAACTGCAGCCGGAGCAGGTAAAGTCAGTTCAGGAGGAAGCAAAGAAGAAAAAGGACAGACTAGAGCCAGAAGCCATGGCACAAATATCTCAAAGAAACTGCTGATTTGGAGGCTCTTACTGTATGAGACTCCAGCTTCAGGCATCTCTGAAGCATCTGTTCTTTCAAGAGAGAGGTTGTTGAGCACTATTTGATACTGTATCAAAGCTTACACTCCCAGCACAGGAAGCTCTGGCTCAAAAATAAAATGGCTTTCAAAAATTCAGGCCTGAGGTTGCGCTCATTCTGTTGTTCTGTCTCTTGGTTTTCCCCCCTACCCTGCTTTTTTTTTTTTTTTAAATTTGCCTTTTTTAAAAAAAAAAAGTTTGAAGAAACTGCACAAAGCATGTGCCTAAATGCAGAGATGCAAGAAAACAAAGTTTTGCCAAAAACTTCAAGCTGTACGTAGACCTGCATGAAGAAGTGCCAAGCAGGCACTCATCTCCTCCAAGCACCTGCCCAGAGGCTCCTGCATTCAGGCCTGAAGGTGCAAGCTGAAGGCCTGTCTCACTCTGCAGAGCAGGGACAGGCAAAGGGAGAAGGCTGAGAGCTTGCTGTGCTCACAGCTCAACACCTACTCCAGGAGGACTACAGGGACCTTGAGCTGTGCTTGTAAATCTTGTTGTGACTTCAGATGTCTGCCTGAGCTCTTTTAAATGGGGTTCATTTTCAGAAGATCTGTATTTCCTGGAAGGAAATCTGCTTTAAATCTTCTCAAGTCTGGTATCTCCAAGGTCAAAATTCATTTTGCTCATCTCAGCTAAGACTCAGAGGCAGTTACTACTGTGAACCGCTGGCAAAAGAGCTGGTGAGGAAAAGACTAGTCTTCTGCTTGGTCTGCAGAAAGCTGCTGAGAAAGCCCTGTATGGGAACTGGCCCTGGGTACAAACATCCCCTTCAGAGAGGGGGAAGCACTCAGACAGTGTTTATTCCACTGAAAAATGTCATTTCTGATGGAAGCCAAACACAGAGGAAAGGCACAGCAAGAGGGTCCCTCCCAGCCCAGGCACTGTCACCTCTGGGCACCACCAATGTGGCATCTGGGCTGGCCTTTAGCCTACAGGGCTTGCTTGCATTAGCCTCCTTCACCTTATTTGATTTATTGGATTCTGAGCAATAAAAAACACATTTAGCAGGCATGTGAGGGGCTCGGCAGTACTCTTTCACCTCCCTCCCTTGTATGCAGGCAGGAGTGAAACTTAATGGATACAGATGGGAAAAAAACTCACAGAAAATTGAGACTTATGATTTGACTTGAAGGTTCTTTGATTGGCATTGAGGAGAAGGGAACAAGTAAATGGCTGTTTGGGAAAAGGGCTAACAGTCTCATTTTCACCATACTCATCATGTCTTGTGCCCGAACATTTGTTCTGAAAAGAAAATGATGGCTTTGAGTTATTGACAGCAGGAGCTCAAGCAAGCAGAGGCAACCTGGAAGATTCAAAGACATCCTTCTTCATCTTGAAATACATTTGTGTTTAACAATCTCAAGTGGGAACTTCTTTAAGGCAAAAGAATGAACTTGCAATATTTTTAGTTGGACTAAGCGTCTGTGGATTTTTATAAGCTTCTGTGAGGACTTTGCATAAAGTTTTGATGCTTGATTTTACGCTTCACAGTGGCTGACCTTCCATCCAAGTTCCAAAAATGGATTTAAGCTAACACATGAAACTCTTATAATAACAAAGAAGCAGCAGCTTCGGTTACAAAGCTGCCAAAGACAGAAATAAGATCAATAATTTACTGTCATTGTTTTTAAATGAACTTCTACAAATTTTAATGTATCTATTCCTACCAAGTATAGATTTTGCTGATTAACCTCTTGTTCTCACAAGGTGGAATCTAATTAGAGTATGAACCTGACAAGGGTGATCAGGAGTTGTAATGACTCTATAAGTGCATTGTTTGTCATTATAAAATATCTCAGAAACAAGTTAGATCAACAGAGTGGGATTCCACAACACGCCAACTGAAATCCTCCAGAGCACAACTCCGCTGCTCACTTCTCCAATAATGTCATTCACTGCCATCCCTCTGGTTCCTCGATGCAGCCATTAATCCTGTGTAGTGTGTAATCTTCTTTGGGAACTGGCTGCTTAGCAAAATGCAGCTCACCCTGGTTGTTGACTGCTAATGTGAGTATCCACGTTAGACCTGCAAGGAGGTTTTCAAAAATTTTAGTGCCTTTAGGGTGCAATTAAATAACTGAGTGATTACCAAAATATGCTGGAGAATATTAAAGCTGTGAGCAGATGCCTCTGTTACACATTGGAATAGAGCAGGTGGTACCTGCTGGTGTTGGAGCAGCCTCTCAGCGCGCTAAATGAACCTCCTTCCTGAAATATTTAAAATTAGTAAGAAATCAACATGATCGGCCAGGAAAATTGATTAAGCTATCCAGAAAGTTTAAGTGAAAAGAAAATCACTGTTTCTGGTAGTAAAACTCTGCCTTCCCCCCTGTTCAAATGCAGTGAGTGGCCGTGGGCAGCCAGAACTGCTGGTGGAGGCGACTTTTCCCAGAGGTTCCTGATCACTATTCAAGTCCTGCAGTAACCTGTTAGTAACACCCAATATAGTTCCCCGGCCGCACATTTTCCTGCATCTTGCTTTCTCACTTGCTTTCTAAGCCTTTTGTTCTTTAAAAAAAGTCCCCATGACCTACAATCCTTTCTTCATTTTTTAAGTCACATTTCACTAATTACATCGTATAATCACTATATCAAGACATAAAAAATTAGAGTGTGTATTGGTAGTTATATGTACTTCATGACAACATGCTTTTGTGTATCTGTTTGTTTTCATTTCTGTTTATGCAAGTACATAAAATTTACTCTTACTGCTGTTCCACATGCCCAGGGCCTAATTCTGCACTTACATACATTGTCAGCTATTTGACATGGGAGAACTCAATTTCTAATTCACACCAGTTCATAATCAGATTACAGATTTCTCTGTTTATGGATGAAGAAGTTTTAATACTGCAAGGGAGGCTGACTTGGGATCACTGCTAGGATGCTAGCTTCCTCAGAATTATTAACCACAAGGAGCCGTGCCGTATGTCAGTGCACGGCTTGCATGAAACAAAGACCGGGCATAGCCTCCTTCCAGTCAGCATCCCATCCAGCTGTCAATGGAAAAGCCAGCAGCTATCATACACTGCTGGTCATGGACAGCAAGTTCACATGCAGCTTAAGGTATCCCAGGAAAAGCTGTTCCTGGAAGATGGCAATGCAACTATATGCACACATATGTGTACATACACTCAGAACTCCACAGCCCCTGCAGCCGTCAATCTGGCTGCAGCTGATGAAGTGAGTGTGAAGGAGAATTCCCTCAAGAAAAGTATAACTTCCTATAGACTCAATAAATCAGCAGGATGCCAGGCTTCAATCTGGCTGCAGTGCCAGGAACTGCTGCTGCTGTTAACCCACAAGTCAATGTTCGGTTACTGGAATGAAGGATTCCTCAGAGTGGACAGTTCTCCCACCATGAGATCACTGAATCATTCCTGCAAGGTGTTGTCTTACTCACTGTAGATATTTCCACTCCTTTTACCACCCCAAAATTCCCTCACTGCCTACTCTCTTCAGGTTTTGAAGGGGTGTTTTCTAAACCAGTGTTTAGGTAATTGATATTTTAAAATAAACCAAGGAGAATTCACACTCTTGCTGAAAGACATACTTAAAATATTCAGCCCAGTATATGGAACTGATAAAGAAGCAAATACAGATCTTCGTCATTTGTACAAGCCAATATCTGCAGAAATATACGAATACGTTTGTTATGATTACTTTCTGATTTTATTCTCTACATTTACTTTAATAGAAAACGTTTAGATTAAATATTCTTACCTCTTTTTAGAAACAAAAGGCGTACTAAAATATTCTGGTACATGCACAATGATTCCTTCAATTAATTTTCTATTAAAGTGAAGGTCAATAGTAGTAAATTACAGCAATAAGATAAAAAAATACAACAATAATGAATTATTCTGACTAGATTTTGCCTGCAAACATGGGATGCCAGGAAAATGGGATCAGTGATGTCCACATATCATTGATTCAATATGGGGAGTATGTTGTGAGAAATGATGGAAGTGAAAAACAGCCTGCATGCAACTGCCTTGTTACCAGGGAAGACAAGCAAGTGGTTTTTGATATGAAAAACTGTAAGCAGAGAGAAAATGGTCTGTGCCTGAACAAACTGAATGTCACCTGCAAAAACCTGCACAGACAGTAGGTGACTTTACAAGTGGCACTTAGTAGTGCACCTCTTAGCAGGTGTCTCCAGGCTGCTGAATGAATTCTGATGAATCATAAGCAGTGGCAGAAGCTAAAACTATCTTTAGGAACCCTTCAGTCTGTTTTGTGCATGCCTCTTACTGGACTCAAACAGGGAATGAGAAAAGTACAAACTTTGGTCCTTTTCATCTTCAAATGAAGCCAATACTATTTAGGAAAACAAAACAAAACAGAAAAGAAATATTTATGGCCCCCAAACTATATTAATTTGCTTTAGCACACTAGTATCCAAAACTCACAAGTGTTTCCTTCTAATTCCCTAATTAATATTGTGGGCATTTTTTAAGCACCAGTGTCATGGTTTAAGCTGAACCCAGGACAGTCAGAGACCAGGGTCATACTCTGCTCTATGTGAACGTACCAGTCACACAGCATTTACAAACTGGCCAGAAAATGCACAAAAGTGTAGGACAAAAAAAAAATAGATACATATACTTTGCATATGAGGAACTTCAGGAAAGAAGAATAAATCCTTTCTCTTCAATCTCACCCGAAGTCCATAGCAGACCCCAGGAGCACTATGCGCCGCCTGACTGCATTCATTTAGCCTTCTGTCTGCAGAACCTACTGCATTATAAAAAGAAAGAGGTGAACTTGACTGATCTGAGAAGTAGTTTTAATTGCATGCATAACTATTACTCACACTAACAGGATTCAATATTTCTACCATGTGAGAGCTATAGGATGAGTAATGTTTTTCACACATGAAGACTTAGAGGAGCACAGCTAACCCCACCTATAAGTGTAGCCGTGTTCCCAGTGTCATTGCACAACGCTCTGTAACTGACACAAAATACTGCAGACATGCCAAAAGTAGTTTTAAGTTTCTTTCTGTACAAGTTTATGTTTCTTTAAGCCTTAAAATCTTGCTTGCCATGGAAAACGCTGAAAGCCATGCAGAACACTTGGTCTTCAGAAACAGCAGAGCCCTATCCAGTGCTGATCCTCCAGGGACATTCTTGCTTGCTGAAGATAGGCCTGAACATCATATTTCTGTGTTGATACCATACCCACAGTCCAGAGGGGCTTTATTGAAGGTTCAAGATTAGAGCACAAGCTTGAACTAAATGTCTTGCAAGACTAATGTATTCAATATACTTAGCAAGACACCCAAAAGCAACCTCCCTTTTTTAAAGATCAGACCTCAGCTAATAGGTAAAATTCTGAAACATTATAAAAATTCCCTCAATGAGGGTCAGCCCAGCTTTCCGAGTATTTATGTACCTAATAGGTAGTTCTGCAAGCTTGGTACAGCTTTGCCAAACTTACTATGACGGAACTTGATGTGACCAATTTCTGCATCCCCTCAACATGAAGTTACTCCGCAAAACCTTCTGCATCTGGGTTATCTGTGCTAGACATCACATGCAAGCAAAATTCATTCCGAGCCATTGTGTTGGGCTGAGAAATTTTACCTCAAGCTCTTTGTATATAGAGGTAGCATCCTACAATCATACAGTTGGCAGTAAAGCTGGACTGAAGGCAAAAGTTAAAAAAAAAAAGAAAGTTATCATGTTTAACAGGTTTGAAGTTTTAATTAATAGTTTCTAGCTATGGAGACTGAAGCAGGGTAGTAGGGGGTTTATGTTAGATCTCAGAGGCTGCAGGAAAGAGAGATGCTTTCCAGATTAAGCAAAACAGAGAAGTTCAATGACAACAGCAAAAAAAGAGAAAGTAAATTGGGTAGTGTAGACCCTTTTTCTTCATCTATCTGGGTTAATACAAACCTAAGCAAAATTTTAGAGGCATGCTAGCACCTCTGGGCATAAGAAAAAAAAAAAGCTTTAGAAGAATACTGAAACCATAATTATTCCCAACATTATGCTTCAGTGTTACTGAATAACAGAACTCTCCCTTCCTTCACTCAGTGTAAATCTAATAGCATATAACTTGATTGCATTTTTACAGATGTAGGATAATCCACAATCAAATGAGTACTTTCCCTAAAACACTGCAGAGTGGTTTGTTCAAGGAGCAACAAGAAGTGTTTGCCATGAGAAATGAAAAGGTGCTTTTTCTACTCCTGAAGCCAAGCCAAAGACATGTATTCCTGTCTCCCCACTTTAAAGGTGATTTTACAAGGCTCCCAGGATGCTGAAGAAGGCTCTAACTCATTGCCATGTGTATAAACCAGCAGATGAGTGATTAATCTTCTGGGTTATTCTTTCCGTACGATATTAATTTATTGGCTGGGTATAGTTTGTGTACATGTTTCTTTGTCATGGCAAAAGCCATTATTCTAATTAGCAGAATGAAAGACGAGGTAGCAAACAATCCTGTTAGCAGGGCTGCAGCTCAGATTTCCAAGCTGGCTGTTATGAGGACACTACTTCGTCTCCTCACTTCTGGGGCAAGAGAAAGCAACCTGAGAATAGCAGCAGCCTCATGCAGGCTGCTAGCAGTTGTTTTGTCTTAGTTGACAGCCAAGAGTGAACCTACCAGGTAAACTAAGCACCAGTAATGAAAGAGGCAATAAACCTCACATGTTAGATACGATCAGTACAAAAGGGCTATGAAGATGATGGCAGGGTTGCAGTCGAGGACCAAGGACCAAACTTGGACGTGCTATGCCCTGCTATTGCTTACACCCATAAATGCTGCTCTTTAGCATGTGTCTGAAAGACAATCCTCCTCTTCTATGTGTAACATTTTTTAGTCTCTTCAGATTTCTGATGCCTTTTCAATAAGAAAACATCTGAAATCCCCCTTATCTCTCTCTTTTCAGTCACAAGTGTGTCAGTCACAAACCCACGCTACTCAGCCAACGTGATTGCTGCTGCGTTTCAGCTGACAAGCTGTGAAAGTTTTGCCTGCCCAGAATCATTGTGAACATTTTTACTTCCCTTTTTGTTAGAATTATGAGATGTTTGCATCTCATTGCCTTTACCAATGTACCTTCATACATATCACAGAAACATGGTGGGATGGCTCCTGTGACTGGAGTGTTGGAATGGACGGTTACCAGCTCTTTAGAAAAGACAGGCCTGGCAGACGGGGAGGGGGAGTTGCTATTTATGTCAGTGATAGGCTGGAGAGTATGGAACTCTGTCTGGGGATAGGTGAGGAGTCAACAGAGAGCTTATGGATCAGGGTCAAAGGAAAAACAGCAGTGGGGGACATTACAGTGGGGATCTGTTACAGACCGCCTGACCAGGAGGAATCTGTGGATGAAGCACCCTACAGACAGATAGGAGCAGCCTCACATTCACATGCTCTTATCCTCATGGGGGACTTCAACCATCCCGATATCTGTTGGAGGGATGGGACAGCCCAGCACAAGCAATCCAGGAGTGTCCTTGATTATGTGGAAGACAACTTCCTCTTGCAAGTAATAGAGGAGCTGACAAGGAAAGGTGCCATGCTTGACCTTGTGCTCACCAACAGGGAGAGGCTGGTGGGGAACGTGATGCTCCAGGGTAGCGTTGGCTGTAGCGACCATGAGATGGTCA
>NW_009922191.1:1807-5059 GCF_000696875.1 Nestor notabilis | reverse complement strand
CTGGGGAGGGACTCTTCATTAAGGACTGTAGTGGTAGGCCAAGGGGTAATGGCTTCAGTCTTAGAAGAAGTTCTTTCCATTGAGGGTGGTGAGGTACTGGAGTGGGTTGCCCAAGGAAGTTGCGAATGTTCCATCCCTGGCAGTGTTCAAGGCAGGGTTGGACATAGCCTTGGGCAACATGGTTTAGTGTGAGGCGTCCCTGCCCATGGCAGGGTGGTTGGAACTAGATGATCTTAATGCTCTTTCCAACCTGGACCATTCTATGATTCTATGATTCTATGATTCTATGATTCTATACACATGTGCATGCATATTCAGGAATATATTCAGATTCTTTTCATCAGGTCTCACAAGAAGTAATAAAATCCAAACTAACTACCAGGTACAGTTGCTCTGAGAATAATGTAATGATGGTAATCAATCAGACAACTTGAGAGAAAAGAATAGTTACCACTTGTGGAGTAGAGAGGTGACAGCAGAAGGAGGTGACCAACAGTTAAACTCTGGGAAAAAAAAAAAAAGAGAAGAGTGCCCTTAGCAATTCTCATTACACTTGCCATGAGTTTAATGGGAAAGGTCAGATGAGTCTTTTCAGGGGTGCCTTAAAAAAAAATTCTTCTCGTTCTTTCTTGCTACATCAGCAGTCTCATAAGGAACTTCATTGTCACCTACAGTCCTTGCTGTTCTCAGCACTAGGTTTTAAAGCTGAAACATTACTACTTGCATCTATGTTGTTATCAATACATCATAAAATTAAAATTCTTGTTCTGTTAAGAAGCTGATCAATATATTTCAAAGCTGTGCCCTCAACACTACAGGAAAAGTAGCAGAAAAAGGAAATGGCACTTGAAGACAAAAGTCAAAAAGGCAAAACAGATCCTTGGGTCTGCCAGGTCTTACTGTCAGAAGGAAGGCTGAAGAGGCAGGTGTATGTTTGAACATGAAGTCCTGAAGCTGTTCCCTATGGTCCCACATCCACCACTTTTTCTCACTTTTCTCTCCTTAGCTCACTCTCAGGCTTGCTGCCCCAGCAGTGCTGTCCAGGACCCTAACAGGACGAGAAATCTGCCTGCCCCTCTGCAGTGCTCTGGGCTCTTGAGACTCATCCAGACATGCCTCACCCAGGTGCTGGGGAAGAGGAGGAGAAAGAGAAGAGCAGAACTGCTTTGTGCAACATCTTATTCTGAGTAACCAATGCCTTTTTGCAGCCAGATATAAAGTTAAGGAGAGAGAATGAAAGACAGCAACTGCTGGAGAAGAGGAGGTGAAAGAGAAGAGCAAAACTGCTTTGTGTAACTTCTTATTCCGAGTAACCAATGCCTTTTTGCAGCCAGATATAAAGTTAAGGAGAGAGAATGCAAGACAGCTGGGAAGGGCAGCAGATATGAGAAAGACATTGATAAAGACCCCTTGTGAAAAAAAAAACAAAACACAAACAAATTATTCTTTTTAAACTTTGCTATTTTATGCTTCTGTTATGCCATAGTAAGATACTTGCCTGTTTGTTCATTCATTATTTTAATTTGTTACAAGCTAGGCATTTGAAAAGTAAATCCTCTCAAAACTGGAATTGTTTGTTAGCCTATCCTACAAGTAAACTATTTACCTGTTCCTCACAAACAAGTAATGTTTATTAAACCAATGAAGATTTCTAAGAGATGGAAGCTGAATTAATGTCTGTCCCATTAATGATTGCCTCATATTTTCACTGTATTGGAAAAGGCCGAGGCAATATCATCTGTGGTTGATGCAGTTAAACACTGCTTCTGTAGTTAAACTCAGCTGTACCAACAAACCCACCATTCTTGGACACTTTCATTTAAAAAATAAATAAATGAATAAATACGTGAATAGATGATAGATAGATGGATAGATAGGTAGACAGATAGATAGATAAATAATTCTGGGACTTGTTTCTGTTTACTACAAATTTAATTTACAAGTAAATGGCCTATGCCTAGTTTAATGCAGGATATTACTAAGTATGAAAAATGTAGAAGAGAATAGCCACTGTAATTGAGCACTGACTTATTTAGCCAGTGGAGGAATATGTAACAGCACAAAATACAACTCTAATGGCTAAGAGTGTTTTCAGTATAACATGTGTTGCAGACTGCAGCCTCTTTAAAACAAATTAGTCTGTCATTCATAATAAAATATGCATATTATTTTTCATGGAATTTCTAACATATGCATTTGCTGTGTATTTACAGGCTGAGTACATGAAACAAAGAGATGCTGGTACATATGCAGCTGACATTACAATTCAAGGATTTTTTTATACACATAGCTGAGAATTTTTTAATTTGTTCTCAATACTAGGCTTCTAGGCCTCTATTAAGGCACTTAATTAGGGTGGCTAATTGACTTGCTAAAGAGCCAGACAGTTACAACCCCAATGAAGGACAAATTATAGGTTGTCAATCCTTTCAGAAATATGTGCACATATATTTTGTTGTTTACTTTCGAAGGGAGGTTTAAGTTAGGCACATATATTTGACTTGAAGGACTTAATCTACCATGAAAAAAAATAATCTGATTATAGGAATCATAATTACATTGGAAAAACAGTATTAGAATGTAACACAGAATTTGAAACTATAAACCGAGAAAACGAGTAAAAAGTGCTTGTATTACACAGTTTATTCTGAGTAAATACCAACAAAATCTTTGTACAATACCATATCATCATCTGTTCTTTGTGGGATGCATTTCTCATTAAAAATCTGCATGAATTTGCCCTACAGTGTTTTTAAGAAGAATTTGGAGGGACGAATTCATTGTGATGCTTCACCTGTGAACTAGATACAGTAGTTGCCAGCTTTGTGTTTTCTAAGGGGGAACTATTGCAAATTACAGTAGCAATCTTGAGGTTGTGAGGACTTCAATTCTGTTATCTCAGAAACTTTCAAGGTTAGAAATGAGTGTATCTATCACAATTATGAAAAATAATGCTGCATTAGACAGTAACTTTTATGGTCATTGTATTACCATACTTTCATATCTCATTTTGTGAGGCATAGAAGAAAGAAGTGTTTAAATTAGAAAATATTAGTTTAGGGACAAGGACTGAAAATGCCTGGGCAGAATTTAGCATAGCTGTCACATCTGAATCAAAAGGTTTTGTTTTACAGTCAATCGAAAGGATCTTTCGAGGTACACAGCATCTCACACATTTTAAATACATTCTTCAGGATTCCATTAATCTCATCGGGTATGGTGAAAACAGAAAAATGGTAGAAATGGCAGCAA
>NW_009922191.1:0-1776 GCF_000696875.1 Nestor notabilis | reverse complement strand
AGAGTGACTTGATTAGAACTACAAAACTCCACAAAAAAAAAAAAAAGTTATGTACCTTAAATGTATCTTCTGATTCCCCTTTTAATATCCATAGACCCCAGTGCTTCAACAGAAATCCAAAAAGTTTCAGCCTTGCCTTTGACCCCCCAGTTTAAAACACAGAACATTAAAAAAGGTGTTTAAGGAAATTCTGTTCTATATGCATACTGAGTTAAACTACAGCATTTGAGAATCTCCATCAGCAGCACATTTTTTTAAAAAGTCATGTCATAATTTTGTAATAAAAAAAACAAACAACCCACCATCTACCAAACTGAAATAGTTTCTTCTTTCCGTTTGATTAGAGAAGGTAACAATGTGCATATCAAAAGCTCAAACTTACTACAGTGTGATTAAACCTCTTGTCAAGAATTTTACTATAATTTTATGTAAATTTGTTGAAGCTTTTGTTGTTTCCTTGTTTGATCTGTAAAAAAAAAAAATTAAAAAAATCCATGAAATTCAAGCTTCTCAATGTTTCCTCCGTGCAATGTTACCTTAGTTTGGAGGAAGGGCAGGTATTTTGGGAGAATCATACTTCTTCCTGTCACCACAGCTAATGAGGCACAGGAAACCATTGACTGTTGCTTGATCATGCATACAGAACAAGCAACTGTTAGGAGGCACATTCTTCTTCTGAGATGAAGCCATTTGCAGCCAATCCCAGCAGGTTTTTCTTCAGGCCTGTAAGTGCATAATAAGAATACAGATTGTTTCTACTTACTATATAATTCTAGCAGAGCTTAAGTCAGCACACGGGGGAAAATCTAAATAAACACATACAGATGTCTGATTTTCCTAGGAAGTTTTCCATGTATTGTGCATGCAACCTTTTGAACGTCCAAGAGATTGTTTGGGAAAATAAGAAAAAAAAAATTAAAATTAAAGCTTTTAACAAATCCTGTACATCGGCAGAAAGCAATTATGAGAGGCAAGATCCACATCTGCCAATACTTGATTTTAATTGTTTATTTAATAGGTATTTTTGGACAGACAGACTCAGTCAGTACCAGATGTACAGTGTCTGTGTTAATAATCTGAGATAATTGACTCTCCTTTTTGCATTTTGCCAATTACCACACGTCCAAACTGAGTCTCTTTCCTTCTCTCTCTCTTTTTAAATTCACTAGGAGTTTAGAGAATTATAAAACAAAACATTAGGAAAGATAAGGAATGACATTAAAATGTGATTGCACTCAGGATTAGGTGCCAGTGATTACATTCTGTGACAAAGCAGAAACAACCTGAGAACTTTCTTGTCTTTATACAGTATTCTTGAGCGCTTCTCTAAAATATCTTTCTTTTTAGTATGTAAAGCCACCTCAAGATTTGTAAAAACAGAACAAAACAAAACCAAAACACACAACTTGGATGAATGTAGGAATTAGATTAGATTGAATAGCATATAAATATTTTCTCAAAAATTGAGACAAGGGGAAGAACAGAGTAATTTATTTATGCATTCTGTACATGTTTAACATTCAGTTTTTTCAGGACAGTATTTTAGCTATTATTTTCTGATATTGGTAATTAGCATGTAATACAGATTTATAAATCTGTCTATAATTATACCATCTAGCTAAAGAAATTGAATTTGCAAAGGCTAACCAGCACAAAGCCTCAATTATCAGTTGATTATAATCATTCCACAGTGTGACAAGTGAGTTATCATCAGCCCAGTAGTTGTGAGGAGAATAAATGCAGCAAAACCAAGACAAGTGCAAGGTCCTACACCTG
>NW_009922190.1:0-7225 GCF_000696875.1 Nestor notabilis | reverse complement strand
TATATAAATATTAATATTTATATTTATATGGGAGTTTTATAAATTATCCCATTGCTGCACCAGGTTGAAATATAAAATCGCCTACCTCCATTTAAATCTTGTCAAACTATTGTATAGTCAGGGTGACATAAGCAGTTTCTTGTCTCCTTCCTCATACATGCCAATTACTGAAAGAAAAAAGACATGGAGCTGTTGGAGCAAGTCCAGAGAAGACAGGCTGAGAAATCTGGGGCTGTTCAGCCTGGAGAAGAGAAGACTGTGTGGAGACCTCATAGCAGCCTTCCAGTATCTGTAGGGGGCCTACAAGGATGCTGGGGAGGGACTCTTCATTAGGGACTCTAGTGGTAGGACAAGGGGTAATGGGTTTAAACTTGAACAGGGGAAGTTTAGGTTAGATATAAGGAAGAAGTTCTTCACAGTGAGGGTGGTGAGGCACTGGAATGGGTTGCCCAAGGAAGTTGTGAATGCTCCAACCCTGGAGGCATTTAAGGCCAGGCTGGACAGAGCCTTGGGCAACATAGTTTAGTGTGTGGTGTCCCTCATGGCAGGTGGGTTGGAACTAGATGATCTTAAGGTCCTTTCCAACGCTAACCATTCTATGATTCTATGATTTATTGTTCTTAACTTAATCTTTAGGAAAAGAACAGAGAGTCCAGTTATAATGTTCCATATAATCTGGAAGTGATTGGTGTAAACTATGAAACTCTTTGGCCTTTCTAATGCTCTGACAGTTTGATAGCCTTTCTCAATTCTCCTTCTTGAGAGCATCAATCACCTCTGAAAAACACAAGGACAAAGGAAAAAAAAAAAGAAAGAAAGAAGCTGCTATCCAGCTGAACAAAAAAATGTTGGGACAGAGTTCGTTTTGACTGCTTGAATTTATTATATGACTGCTAGAATCCTGCAAAATTGATTGCTCATTTGACAATAAGTCCTCTCAGAACTGAACTAACAGCTCTGATCTATACTTAAAATTAAAGTCCTGTTGGTGCAAATGCTGTGAGAGAGCCCTTGCTTGAAATAGATACTTGCAGTCTGCATAGGTTGTTCTTTACAAGGTGGTGAGAAGTCTGCATTTTAAAGATTGTAGTGCAAATCTAATGTATTTGAAAAATAAAAACAAAACAAAAGAAGCAACATCATTTTACTAAGTGGGTTGTAATGGATCATTAAGCACCAATGCCAGTCTCTAAATTCTGCTTAGGCAAATCTGTGAATCCTGTAATAAATCAAATATCACAGATTATAATGTCAGAAGGGATACCAAATGCAACCAACAGTAAAGGCTAGGATTAGCATTCTCAATCGATAATGTGAACTAGAGAAACAAACAATCTACTTTTTAATGTTGTCTCTCATGCATAGTTAGAACTCTCTGTAAGCTACTCTAGTAGCTAATTATCTTATAATTTATATGAAAATACTTATTACTGGAATGAATTTGCTTCAATTTCTAGACACTGTAAATTGTTAAACTTCTGTGGGCAGAGCATATTATTGAGTTTTATGTTTATAGACTGAGATTCACCTCAACTAAATTTAGAGGTGATACCCAGACTGCGTTGAAGAACCTTAAAATTGTGTGTGCATATGTAAGAGTCTATAAGTGAGTCAAATTTCCAAAAATACTGGGTTTAGACAGTGGATTTAACAGCACTAGGAGATCTGCCAATAGGTTGATCAAAATTGCTTTCCAGGTTCTTTTGACAGTACTGTCCAGACCTCCACTGGCAACAACAGAACATTTACTGCACAGGTTCTCACCTGATTTAAGTATGTCAATTTGTGCTTGGAATACAATTTTGCTGAATATCTCACTTTACTCTAAATTCTGGTAACTCACATAATTTGCAAAACCCGAAAAAAATCGTGTGTCTACCTTCCTTCATAAAATGTGTCCAAGAAGGATATGTAGACACGTAAAAATGAGCAGTAAGACTGGAAAGTATTTCCAGTCAATAAGTGAAGAAAAGAAAGTCCTCTGGCTGAAAACTATATATCAAAAAATGTAAGCTTTTTTTTTTTTTGTTGGGCTATAGTGTATGCCAAAACCCATTTTCTAAGGGAAAACCAGTCCACGTCTTAACCACACAGAAATTATGACATCTTAAAAACACCACAGAACTCATCCACAAAGTACTCAAGCATCTGTTCAAGTCTGCGCACTTTAGTACATCCTTTGAAGTCAATATGCCATCTTGAGTGCTGAAAGTTAAGGAGATGATTAAGTTCTCTGCTGGACTGTGGTTGTTGTTTATACTTCAGAGGATATGTGGACTCATGATAAAATGGTCTGAAAATTAAATGACTGCAATTAAACTTCCACATATATGTTGTCTTCTGCTTATATCTACCTTTGTACTTTTCAGATCATGAAGGCTGTCCATAACATCTGATCCACCATCTGCATCTTGTATAGAAATCTGAACTAGGCCTGCTAATAAGCTTCCATACCTCAATCAATTAACATGTAGAAGTTCGGGAACCTTCTCAGAGGCACAAAATGGTTGTGAAGTTCAAAATTAGCACTGATGAATGACCTTAAACTCTAATCATGTTGCTTTCGTTTTCCTACATATTTTTATGAGAGTAATTTTGCTTCCGTGATTGAGGAAAGGAAGTAGGGGTTGGAGGGACTACAAGATCAAGAAGGAAAAGGATAAAGGTTTGTTTGCTGATGTAATTAAGAAATGGATTTTCCTTTCTTTTTTTCTGAAGATTGTGATGTAATCAGACTGCATTTTTGATAAGAAAGAATTGGTTCCAAAGTCCTGCTTTGTTGCAACCTGTATTCTGAATATAGATGAAAACCAGACTGTGCTTACACAACAAAGTGAGACAAGGATAGAGGCAGAACTGATTGTCTCCTCTCTATTCATTCCTGAGGTGGAGAAAAAAGAGTTTCACATTTCATAGAATCATAGAATGGTTAGAGTTGGAAAGGACCTTAAGATCATCTAGTTCCAGTGTTGGCAACTGACTGGGAGTGTTGGGATGGATCGATGCCGCTCTCCCCCAACATATCTAGTTTAAAACTTTCTTGACCAGTAGCCTGGGTTCAGCTACAGCAGTCATTTTTTTCTCCTTCTTAGTAGCTGGTGCAGTGCTGTGTTTTTGACTTTCAGTCTGGGAACAACACTGATAACACCGATGGTTTTAGTTGTTGCTAAGTAATGTTTACTCTGACCAAGGACTTTCTCAGTCTCGTGCTCTTCCAGGGAGGAGGGGAAGCCAGGAGGAAGCAGAGACAGGACACCTGACCTAAACTGGCCAAAGGGGTATTCCATACCACAGCACATCATGCTCAGTATATAAACTGGGGACAGTTACCCGGAAGGCCCAGATCTCTGGTCAGGTTGGGCTGGGTATCGGTTGGCAGGTGGTGAGCAATTGTATCCTCTCCCCTTGTTATTTCCCTTATCATTATTATTATTGGTGGTATCAGTAGTGGTTTTATATTATACCTTAGTTACTGGAGTGCTGTTATCTCAACCCGTGGGAGTTACATTCCTTCGATTCTCATCCCCATCCCTCCAGGAGGGGGGGAGGTGAGCGAGCGACTGTGTGGTTCTGGTGTTTGGCACCACAAGAAACTGTCGTGGTTTAAGCCCAGCTGTTAACTCAGAACCACACAGCCACTTGCTACAAAACCACTACTGCTACCACAGCACCGCACCAAGTACTAAGAAGGAGAAAAAATGACTGCTGTAGCTGAACCCAGGACAGTATCCACCCCTTATTCCATACCATTCAAGTCATGCTCAGATCCCACATTTTTCAATATACCATCGCTTTTGTCTCATATATATATATACATACACCCACACCCACACCCACACCCAAAGAGAGAGATATCATTCCTTAGTCCATGGACCAATCCCTATAAAGCTGCGGAATTCATCCAGTCCATGATGTCAGGCTCCATCTCTTGTAACAGTCTTTCAGGGCAGGAGGGACAGTGACTAGTGTTGGGCTGTTGCCTGCTGATGACACCGCTGAACTCATCTGGTCACTGCTGAGCTCATCTGGTTTCGTCCAAGTTCATTCTTTGCCGTATTACCCACCAAGTATATCCCTGAGCAAAAGCAACCCCACAGGTGGGTTCGACTTTACCTGAAGCAGGAATAACCTTCACATCTGGCCCGGCCCACACTGGTCCAAGGGCTACTGCATGAACTATTTCTCGTTTAATTTGTTCAAAGGCTTTTTGTGCTCAGGGCCCCATAAGCAATGTGTTTCTTTCTTGTTAGTTGGTGGAGACATTGTGGACAATCTTGTTATCACTATTAAAGGGGTCCTGCCTCCAGCCAGGTGGAAGAGAGGGACAATTGGGTTTACTGGACTGTGTGGATCAGGTGGCCTGGCACATCAGTCCCACAGAAGCAGCTGTCCACCTTGCCCAGTCTCTCAGAGAATTCTTCTGTTGTGGGGTTGCTGAAAGTTGAAGAACAAGTTCTGGAAAGTCTCCTACCAAAACAACCTAAATAGCACAGCCTATGATAAGGAAGGTAAACACACACCTTTGTAACATTTTTCATTAATCCCATCCAATAAGTATAGATTTTTTTTCCCAAGATTTATATGTTGATGCTTTTTCATTTTCCAGAACAACCTCCTTTTCTATGATCTTACGTGAATAATGATCACTACCAATCACTACTGGTTTTCTCTGACTTTGAGGAATAGGAATGGTTATGTTCTTGACTGGCATTTTAATTTTAATATTTTACAATAATTTCAGGAGATACTGTGTTGATTTTGAGTTAATTTTCATTGTAGTAGCTAGTATGGGGCTAGGTTTTGTATTTGTGCTGAAAACAGTGTTGTTCATACAGGGATGTTTTGGTCACTACTGAGGAGTGCTTACACAGTCAAGGCCTTTTCTGCTCCTCATCCCAACAGCAAGTAGGCTGGGGGTGCTCAGGAAATTGGGAAGGGACACAGCCAGGACAGTTAACCTCAGCTGACCCAAGGATATCCCATAATTTATGGCATCATGCTTAGCATATAAAGCTAGGGGAAGAAGGAAGAAGAGGAAACATTTGGAGTGATGGTGTTTGTCTTCCCAGGTAACCATTACACATGGTAGAGTCCTGCTTTCCTGGAGATGACTGAACACCTACCTGCCCATAGGAAGTGATGAATGAATTCCTTGTTTTGCTTTACTTGTGTGCGTGGCTTTTGCTTTACCTGTTACTCTGGCTTTGTCTCAACTCACAGACTTTCTCACTTTTATCATTCCAATTCTCTCTCATTCCACCAGGAGAAGGTGAGTAGGCAGCTCTGTGTGGCTTAGTTGCTGGCTGGGGATGGACAATGACAGTTGTATACAACACTTTCCCTAAAAACTCAGAATTCATACTTTATGAACATAGTGGCATAAGCTTTGATCATAGTTTAGAGGAGTCACAAAAGAGAATATTTAGTTTGATTTGTAGCTCCTTTTTATTATTGAAACCTCTCAGAGGCAAATATTGTCTAATACTGACCACTGTTTTTAATATTTAATCAACATATTTTCCCTTCTCAAGCTGTTCTGAAAAGCAAATGTATGGATAAATTTGTAATTTGGGAATGTTGCAATATTTTCTTCTAAAACAGAAAGGGAGGGAATTAATGAAACAGAGAAGTTTAGGAAATATTATTTTGCAGTAGACACTACTCTGTGCGGCCAATACTTTGCCTATATGTTACCATTATCTTGAATATGTTTTCAAAAAACATTGAAAAGTTTAGTTGCCATGGAATAAAATGAATTTTGAAATTATTCTAAATCAGAGATTGGAGTAATGTCAGGTTTAATGGGTATGACTGTTAGCATAGTGAGACTGTTAGTGTAGTGAAAATAGATTATGAAATTTGCAACTTGTTAGAACTTGTCATGTTAATTTAAAATGTAATCACATTATTTATTTATTGAAGTAGTGAACTTAAAGTATCTGGTCTGAATTCTCAAATCTATTGCACAAAACTCTGTATTAATTTAATGAAATTGGTTCCAAAAGAGAAATTAGACCAAAAATTATGCTATTCTCCAAAATAAATAAATAAATAAATAAGTTCATTTCTTTTAATATCATTCTTAAAGAAACAGTTCTAGTTCAATGGTACCAATGGTTTGAAGGGCATAAATGGGGGGGTGGTGGTGTCAGGCATCAGGAGGGATAAATATAATTTTTATTAATACTTTAAGATGTGGTATTTCTTATCAAATTATTAGGGGCAGTAAAGAAAGCCCACACTCTACCATTAACATGTATACTACAGGAAGCAGTACAGAGTTTCATAGCAGTTATCATCTGCTTCAAATACAAGCAAATACGCTTGCAACTGCAGTACCAGTAAAAGCTACCAAAACCATAACAGTCTTAGAAACCAACTTCCATACAAATATGTGAAAAATCAAGAAAAAAAAAAGAAATTGGACATAGGTCTCCTAATCTCTGCCACAACGCCTTAGATGTATGTGTGTTTGCCTGTGCTGTACTATGGCTTTCATTGCACTTCAGTGGATCTAGGGACAATTTTATGCTGGTTCCTATAATTGGTACATTTTTGCAAACATGAAGATATAGTAAAATTTATTCAATTCACAATACAGTGACACCAGATGAAGGATGATATTGTAGAATTTCTGCAGGATTTACATTACAACAGCAAAAGTAAACAAATAAATAAGTTTCATAAAAGCCTCAATGCAACTGCCACTTCCTTTTTAAAAAATGTTTTCTGCAAGGAAATAAGTTGTGATATTTATCTCCTCAGAGTTCAGAATTTCTTCTTGGACTTTCTGGTAAACATTTATCCTAAATTTTTATGTTTCTGCTCTTTATTATTCTTTCTTTTTTTTTTTTTTTACTATTATTCCTAGACTATCTGCTCCAGCTAAGCAGGTTTTTACTATAGAAAAAAATGGTTGTAAGGAAAGACAATATAAACATCTATCACTTTTCCCTGGTTACTACCATTCATCTGAAATGAGAAAGCAGTGGTGGAGGCATACTGCCCCACAACATAAAGACAGACTTAAGACACAGAAGAAATTAAAAGCAATTTACCCATTCGTTTATGTAGCCATTTCAGTAAGGGAAAAAAGTAATAAAACACTCTGGAGTTAGAATTTCATGCAGTGGTACTGGTTGTGTATGGTAATTGAGACACAAGCTACAGAACATTTGGACCAAGCCCAAAATGGTAAAATAGAATCATAGAATCATAGAATAGT
>NW_009922189.1:28548-57050 GCF_000696875.1 Nestor notabilis | reverse complement strand
GGTGAGTTCTTAACAAGTTCTACAAATCAGTTGATTCCTCCTTGATTACTTTCACTCTAGACCACGTCTAAATGCTACTAGAATCAAAGCCCAATAATCCAAGGATTTCCTCTCAAATAAACATTTCCTCTGCTGTCCTTGTAGTTAGCAAATCCCTCAGATCCCAACTGTCTGCAGCTCCTCATCTTCCGCCCTCGGCCGGAGTTACCAGCAGGCTGCACACACCCGGAGCAGAGCCAGCAGCTCTGCAGCCTGCACAGGTTTCAGGCACCACTCAGTTTAGGGGTGTGCTCCAGCGCTGCTCCCAAAGGCACATATTACACCTCATACACATTCTCAGAGTTCAGAAGTTCCACAAGCTATTGGCATTTAAATTTCCAGGTTATCTTATCAGGTTTGACCTAGATTTCCTTCACAGTCTTTTCTCACCTGAGATCTGATACACCTCATCAGCAAGAAGCTGCTTGTTCTAGTAAGTTTTGCTTCTCATTTCTGTTTGTCTTCTACCTACACAGAATCAAAGAATTGTTTAGGTTGGAAAAAACCTGTAAGATCATCAAGTCCAACTGTTAGCCCAGCACTGCCAAGGCCACCACTAGGCCATGTCCCTAAGTGCCACATCTACAAATCTCTTAAATCCCTCCACCACTTCCCTGGGCAGCCTGTTCCAGTGCTTGACAACCCTTTTGGTGAAGACATTTTTCCTAATATCCAATCTCAACCTTTCCTAGAGCAACTTGAGGCCATTTCCTCTTGTCCTATCACTTGTTACATGGAAGAAGAGACCGACACCCACCACTGCCATTGAGTCCTACCTCACTCAGTGAATATCCTGTTTGTTGAATGATACAACAGAAGACAGCAAGGAGACAGGAATGTTGGATGACATGGTGGTTGGAGAGGCAGGTGCTGCTGCAGTCAGAGACCAGCTACCAAGATCTAGTAATGACTGAAAAGCTGGAGGAGAGACACTGGCTTTGCTCTGGCTAAAAAGCCTGACTACTGCTTTAAATCTAAACTCCTACTGATGAGATTTTGATGAGTAGATCTCTTCTTAATATAAGAGCAAATATTACAAGGCACTGGTGGCTTGCTCTGCCTACTCTATGAGAAGATCTTTATCCTGAACAATCTCACCCATTTGCACCTATGGTCTGGCGCCTCCATAGCAAGCCTTCAATCTAAGTGTTGTCTCTGCTCCTTTCACTTTCATCGTCATCACCAGATGACATCAAGGTTAATTAAAGCTGCTTATCAAAACCAAGCTTTTAGAGCATGAAGTCAGTAACTCCACCACGTTCTTGTACGCTCCCTCATGCTTGTACCCACAGCACGAGAAATACCATTCTGCTGGATAATGTCAGATCCCACAAAGTCAGAGCAAAGTCAAGTCACATTGTTCACCACACACTGTGCAATGAATTTTGATCTCTTCCCAAGCCACATCAGTGTTACCTACACCATGCCTGATAATAAATTGCTTCCAAAAATCCTTTGGGGAAAGTTCTTCCTCACCCTTTACCTCCTGAACAAGCTTAGAGAAGGTCTTCCTCAGAAAGCAGGCTTTGAATGCAGTGATTAAGCCATTGATGGGATTAACAAGGTCATCTTCGGTGGCATAATTGGCTTTCACATGGGACATCGGGTTGTGACCAAGTTTGTGGGAGACAATATTGAAAAAAACAAGGAGAGGTTTGAAGCTGGGGTTCTCTTCTCCTCACAGCACTCTGGAAGGCTGGCACAGAGAAACTACTCCTGAACTTCCTGGGCGGTGAGCCAGGATTTTCCCCTATGACTGGAAGATGTGTCTTCAACAACCTTCCCCCTGCCCTTTGGTTGTGATTATGATAACCAAGCAAGGGCTTCACCTTCCAGTGTCCTCCTGCATCACCACCCAGCACATTGGTCAGACTGTGTCAGAGGAACAGAGTACCTACATTCAAAGGCTCAGATTGATTTTCTGAGTGCTTTGAGCAGCGACGTGCACAGTCACTGTGAAACTATCTGCTCTGATCAGATGTCAATAGCTACGGAAGTCTCTGCCATTATCTTCAGAAGAAGTGGGGGGGATTGATGCATGAGCCAGCTTTTGGACTGTTACACATCCATGAGCAAAATTATTAACCTGAAAGGCATGTGTTTTTCTCAGTATGATTTATTAGTTGCAGTTATAGTTGCAATAATCATGTTCTAATTTTACAGAAAGTACTACAGTTTATGCAAAGTTTTAACCACCTTCTGAAAGACCTTTAAGTAATGATGAATCAACCCATAAAATAATACGAATGTTAGAACCAACATATTATTCTCCTTTAAGCATGGGCAGGAATATCTGATTTATGTCTGCCAAACGATCTGGCATACGAACAACTGGCAATGAATTCAAAGTGAAACAGCAAAGCTGTGGGCAGCTGCTGGGAAGATTGGAATTCTTTCCTTTTCATTTCAACGTGAAGCACCATGTCTGCTCTGGATGATCCAATCTAATTCACTTGTTCACAAGTTAGCTACATCAAGATAGTGAGCATCCGCACTGCACTGCCACAATGCCATGAAGTACCTCTCTTAAAGCATTATGTACGTGCAGGTCCACACTTGATCAAAGTAACCGCTGGAGAGAGATCTCCCCCTGCACTGCTCTCCGCTCTGTGAGTGTGCAGATGACTACACTTTCTGCATGGAATCCCAGACTGGTTTGGGTTGAAGGGACCTTAAAGCTCATCCAGTTCCAACCCACGGACAGGGACACCTTCCACTAGAGCAGGTTGCTCCAAGCCCCTGTGTCCAACCTGGCCTTGAACACTGCCAGGGATGGGGCAGCCACAGCTTCTCTGGGCACCCTGGGCCAGCACCTTAGCACCCTCCCAGGGAAGAGCTTCTACCTCAGAGCTCATCTCAGTCTCCCCTCTGGCAGGTTAAAGCCATTGCCCTTGTCCTGTCCCTACAGGCCTTTATCCGAAGCCCCTTTCCAGATCAGCTGCTTAGGTTCCTTCTTAAACCCCAAAGAAGCTGCATGCTGCACAGAACAGCACTGTGCATTGTCCAGTGGACACACGAGAACAGAACTGTTGGGTACTCTGGGTGACAGTCACAGCAGAAGGCTCTCTGCTGCCTCCCCACTGGTTGCATCCCACCTCTTTCAATGGCCACACATTCTTGGAAGTTTTTCAAACTGTCTTAAAAGTTGGCAAGAATGGTATTAAATATCACCCCTTCCTCCACTTCTGTGTCTCAATGACCCTCCACCCTGGGGTGCCAGGCACTGACATGATTTAACTGTTTGTCCTGGCTTTATCTTTTCCTGCATGCTCTCAGGAAAGGTTCATTAGCTCCAAGAAGTCATCCCCTCACTCCCTTTCTCAGTGGAAGACTTCTCAGCCTCCTCGAAGATACCAGCGTCTGGACTTTGAGAGATCAGGTTTTACAGCAGATAAAGGAGGGAAGACACACAGAGCCGTGCTGCTGCCATCAGTGCCACAGGTTGCAGCAGAAACACTGCAATCCAAACCAGACAACAACTCAGGCACCAATATGGCTAGCTCCAGCTTTGAGTGCTGCTGTCACAGTGCTACAGGGAGCTAGAAATGCACATAAACAGTTACTGCTCACGACTGTGAACCCGAGCAGCAGAGCAGTGTCTCTTGTGTCTCGTTTCCATGCAAGAGGTGCAGCCCAGAGCAAGGCAGAAAGCCCTAAACACAGCTCTCCCACAGGGCGAGACCACAGGAAACAGGTAAGGGTCTTGCTTAACAAGGAAGGTGCCAGCTGAAAAGAGCCAACATGGCTGCCTGTGGCTCTTGTGTGTTCCTCAGCTTGTTTGTTCCATCATCCAGCTACCTTTGGGCTCAGTGATGAACTGACTGCATCCCTTGCAGAAGTGTCCTCTGGTTTCTTACAGCCGGGTGTAACTGTGGCTGTCAAGGACTTCTGCAGGCTAAGGATGGAAATAAGGTGCAGGGAAGTTGTTATTTAAACTCACTATTGGAGAGGAAATTTGTCACAGCCTGATAGCAGTTAAAGAAAACCTTATTTGGTGGCTGAGGAAGCCACTAATGTTGTTGTCTAAAAGGGCTGGATGGACACGATGCACTTTAGGAAGAACTGCAACGTTCCCCACTCCATGCAGGTGAGCCTGGCTGCACAAGCACTCCTCACCATGCCCCTCAGCTTCAACTAAGCCTTCCAGGACACACAAAGGAAATCAGAGGAGACATACTGAAAATGGAAAACTGCAACCTCCTGAAAAGTATTAATCACTTCAAAAGCTCAAACAATGCCCTTTGTCAAAGCTGTGGGTGGTGGAGCTGGCACAGCTCCTACTGTTGAGAAACTTGATCTTTGCTGCTATGAAAGCACGAAGCGGCATCCTGTGCTGATGAGACACTCGACCTGAATTTCTTTCAAGGTATTTTTGCCACCTCCTTTAGCCCAAGTCTGTGGAAAACAGGAAGACAGAAACAGCCTGAGCCAACAGCAACCTGAACCAGAGACACCACACGGGTGCAGCAGGAGGAGGGAAGCTGCTCATCAACGTGACTGAAGGCTGCTTGCCATTTACTGGGAGGAAAAGCATCTTTTAGAACACCGTGCACCCCTCTAGGAAGCTATAGTGGAAATTCAGCCAGTGAGGCACTAACACGGGACTCCATAAATTTCCATGAGACCCTCAAGCAGTGGGGGTCAGTTATAAAGGCTTTGCTGTCCTTCTGCAACTCCCCTGGGGGACATGGCATCAAGCCCTGTGCCAGTGGGTAAAGGAGAAGGAGCAGCAAGAGGCCCTGAGAGGCCCAGTGCCTGTGTCCAGGTAAGATCTCTGAAGCACTGGGCTGAGGGGTTGGAACTGGATGATCTTTACGGTCACTTCCAACCCAAACCATCCTGTGATTCTGACTGTACATTTATACTCATCCTAAGAAAGGCAGTACCAGCTCATTTTCTTGAGACTTGGAGCAAATCCACACCCCAGCCATTTTAAGAAAGGAGCACTGAGCCAATAAACACCAGTACCTGAGATGGAGTTATCCCTGAGCTAGGCTTAAAGCTGCGTGCGCAGCTTTAGCCTCATTCCCCCACCTCCTGGGATGCTGGCTGCATTGTCTGCCATGCCCGGATGAGGAAGGACGCTGACACATGGCACAGCCTTCCCACTTTGTCACACTCAGCAAACAAAGAGGAAGCTTGCAAAGGCGAGATCAATAACTGGAAGACACAGTGGCAGTTTGTCCCCAGTGCTGGACCGTTAATCCTGATGCACAATCCCCCTGGGGATTTCAAATGCTTGATAGAGACCGTCTCTGGCTGTGATCAACATCTAATGACACTCTCTGACAGGTTGGAAGTATTTGTTCTGTGGTCACAAAACACTACAAAGAATGAAAAGCCTCCACGAAAAAACCTACCAGGAGGCTCAAAACTTAAAAGTTACGCTAGACGCTAAGAACACCAGTGCTGGCTTAGGAGTACAATAACAGCAACAGGCCAAGTGCAGGTAGATTCCATATAAACAAGTTGCATTTGCTACAACATTATTTCTTATTGCACAGAATGTACCATTATTCATCGGTATTACTTTACAAAGGCAGATCCCAATTTAAAGCCAGCAGGATGCTAAAGGTGTATTATTTCATGGCTGAGACCCAACACTTTATGAAGAACTGAATATTGGTTTTATCTCTGTATACTCCTTGCTTTTTAGCAGAAGTATAGACTAGAATTGATGCTAACACCAACAGTTCAAAATACGACTTAAATTCCCTCTCTAGTCATTATTTCTGTATTTCAAATTGGATTTTATGGTCAAATTCCAAAGCAAGATGAAGCCAGTGTAATACTGTACTTATGGCCAACAAGCATTGTGAATTGTCCTGTTTCACACCCACTTACCTTTGCATCACTAATAATCTCTTCACACAGATTCTCATTCTGGTTTAGTTCAGACTCTGTGGAAGGAATTGAACCTGGCAACGCTTGTCACGGCTTGAAAATAAGATAAATAGGAGCAAGGGAAAAACTATAAAGGTAAGATGAGTGATGATACCAGAATACACACAGCAAAAATCCACCTTTCTGAGTACAGCATACATTGCCTCACTCTTTCTGAACAATCAGAACTACTTCACAGGCAGCTTAATTGTAATTTGGTTTCTCAGATAACAGCAACTCAATTTAATATGCTCCAAGTAACCAGCTCTGAGACTTGGACCAGAGCTCAGGAGACCTCCAGTGCTCCTCAGGAAAGGGAGAAGCACGGCACTGGCACGGCAGACGTGCCCGCTGTACTAAAAAGCAGATGCCTTCAGAGCACTGTGTGCTCAGTCATCTCTTTATCAACCCCTTAACTAATTAAACAATCCTCTTGTCAAAGAGACAGTCATTGTGTGAGTGACCAATGCCCTGTAAACATAGTGGGATAATCTGCCTTTCTCCTTTTTCTCTCCCTCCATACTCCCAACCAGCTGGGGGATGCGCTGCCTGCTCGCTGGGAAGCCTCCGCTCAGCTGTCACTCTTCCCCGCACACAGCATCCAAAGCCAAACTTAAGACAATAACGCCTCAGATACACCAACAATCAACCTTATACCGAGCCATTAAAGGCTCCCCAGGTCTCTGAGGGGCTGAGCAAACAATTAAGAGGGAAAAAGCAGCAATTCCTGGAGAGAATTGACAATTAAAACTCTCCTTACCTACAAACGGCCAAAGATGCTAAAACGAAAGCATTTCCAGTGCCCTCTTTTGACTTCAGCACCAAAGAAAGGGCGTGCAAAAGATAAAGCTTTGGTCAGATGGCATCAGGCTTGCTCTACATCTGCACATTAGCACAGCAAAAGCTGTGAATCAACCGCTGAAGACTCACACAGTCACACTTCAGAGGTGATCTCCAGCCCCAAGTGCCCAAGGGACCAGCTGATCTCAGCGTAACTCACAGTGCTGACATACCACAGTGAGCAGGACTTAAGAGAGGACAACTGTTCTTTCCTGTGAAACAAGGGCGAGCTTTCCGTAGGTTCAGAATCTGAAGGTTTTCCTGCATGTCCCCTCACTGTATTCCTGATGGGGGGGGGTTCCCCCTCAGCAGACTTCACCACACAGAGCTGCAAGGCCCCACTGCCTCAGAGACAGTCATGACAAAAGCCATTACCTGTCACAGCTCTCCTTCCTGATAGTTTCTGTTTTCCTCCTTATCCACCAGCAGCAATCTGGATTTGCCTTCTATAGGAAATCCAGACTACCCAGTATTTTAAATGTCAAATTCAAATGCAGTACCCTGAAGCCAAAATCACAAAATCCCAGACTGATTTGAGTGAGAAGGGACCTTATTGTTCATCCAGTTCCAAGCCCCTGCCTCAGAGCTCATCTCAATCTCCCCTCTGGCAGGTTCAAGTCATTCCCCTTGGCCTGTCCCTACAGGCCCTTGTCCAAAGCCCCTCTCCAGGTTTCCTGGAGCCCCTTTAGGCACTGGAGCTGCTCTAAGGTCTCCCCTTCAGGAACCTTCTCTTCTCCAGCTGACCCAGCCCAGCTCTCTCAGCGTGTTTGCAGTGAATCACTTTTAAACACGCAGAACTGTGGCTCCCAGCAGTTCAGGGCTGGGGCCGGGCTGCAGCTGCTCTCCTCCTGGGTGCTCCAGTGGCAATGGCTTCACTTCACTGACCTTTGCCAGTGATGACCATGGTTTGACTTGATATCGGGAGATTCACACATACCTGCTGGATTGACTATGGAGGAAATGGGGTATGTCTGTATGAAAGGCGAGGAGGACGAGGACGGAGCAATGGGAAAGGACGGCTGAGTAATACCCTAATGTGAAATCCCTTCAGTGCCCATCAAAAGTAAGCTTAAGCCATCTGCAGACTAACTCGTCATTGGTTGTATTGTCAGAAATTCCAGATTACCAAAATCTTTGCTGACCAGGCAGGACCTGGCAGTACCAGGGAATAGCAAAGGACAAAGGGCTTAGCATGAGCAGGACAACTCTTACCTTCTGAGCAGCTCCACTCCACAGCCCAGCACTGAGGACACAGCACATACAATACAAAGTCTGTTTCTTTTTGCCCCTCACTAGACCACAGCAAGGAGAAAAAAAATGCAAATCTGCTCTAGCTTTAACTTACTACCAAGAGAGACTTTACAGAGCAACACTCAAACCTGAACAAGTTCCTCACCTCAACCCAAGTTACACTCAGCAAGTGTGAAGAAGACATCCCAAATGGTATTTATCAAAGCCAAATTGATGTTATCCTAGCAAACATGCAAATTTTTCCAGCTCTGTAACAAACCCTCCAACAATATTGGCCTAAAGGCTCTTCCTGCTCGCTCCCTTTTTTGTTTCTCCCCTTCCCTGGTGTTCCCTTCCCACCTCCCCACTGCAGTTTTAAACAATATACATGGAAATAGCAGCTTTCCATCTGTTCCTGGAGGAGGCAAGTTCCTGAGGCTACCCGGCCCCACAGGGCACTGCGGAGGGAAGCCTCTGCGCTGATAGACGTGAAACATCCCAAAGTGTCAGCCTTGCGCCGGCTTTCTTCTGCTCTCCAAGTAACAGCGCCTTCAGGCCTCCAAAAACAGCTTGTGGAAAGAATGAAGCAGTTGTGGAAGCAGCAAAAGCCGGGGTTTGCCTCTGGTTGTGCCTTCCCAAAGTGAAACACTTAGAAATCAATGCAAATCTTTTTCAAAACACCAAAAAGCAGAACACTGCTGCAAGTCACAGCACAGCGAACGGCGCTGCAAGAACAAGTACCTGCTTTTCCTGACCTAAATTTGCAGGTTGGCAGGAAATCAAAGATCATGTCAAACGAGAGCAGATTTTGAACAGACATGCTTGCACCCTCCAGTCGCAGCTATTAAAGCTGTTTGGGCCCAGCGAGTTCATTTGTTGTATGACACAAAGTACCACTTTTATAAGTGCCACACACTCGGTACGAGACACATGAAGCAGATGTCTGCTTGTAACGCTGAAATGAGGAATTGATTTTCCACAGAATTTGGTTCAACCAGACACATTTTCCTCTCCTTGCACTGCTTATACATTATAAACATATTTACAACCAAAGCCATGTGCTTAGGCAGACACAACCACAAAACCCAAATGAGTCCAGCTCTGTCCTGAAGGCCTTAATATAAAAAGGTTCCTCAGGTAAGAGCAGCTTTATGGGGCTGAGGTTCATCTAAAGAAAGACACCAACAAATTGGCCTTTTCTCACCAAACACGAGACAATTACTTACAGACAAATAGTCCAGAGTTAAGGCATCAGTCAAAAGAGAATGCTTTCACCTGCTTCATGGAATCCCAGATTGGTTTGCATTGGAAGGAACCTCAAAGCTCACCCAGTTACAAGCCCCCGCCATGGGCAGGGACACCTTCCACTAGACCAGGTTGCTCCAAGCCCCTGTGTCCAACCTGGCCTTGAACACTGCCAGGGATGGGGCAGCCACAGCTTCTCTGGGCACCCTGGGCCAGCGCCTCAGCACCCTCCCAGGGAAGAGCTTCTGCCTCAGAGCTCATCTCAGTCTCCCCTCTGGCAGGTTAAAGCCATTCCCCTTGGCCTGTCCCTACAGGCCCTTGTCTAAAGCCCCTCTCCAGGTTTCCTGAAGCCCTTTTAGGCACTGGAGCTGCTCTAAAGTCTCCCCTTGAAGAGCCTCCTCTTCTCCAGGCTGAGCCAGCCCAGCTCTCTCAGCCTGGCTCCAGAGCAGAGCTGCTCCAGCCCTCGCAGCAGCTCCGTGGCCTCCTCTGGGCTCGCTCCAACAGCTCCACGTCCTTCTTATGCTGGGGCCACGTCTTCTCTCCCCCAGGCTAAACAGCCCCAATGTTCTCAGCCTGGCTCCATACAGGAGCTGCTCCAGCCCCTGCTCATCCTGGTGGCCTCCTCTGGACTCACTCCAACAGCTCCACGTCCTTCTTATGCTGGGGGCCCCAGAGCTCCTTATCCCATCATGATACCATCAGCTTACTCCTCAACTTACTTTTCTCCATGTGGGGTTATGTTTTACCTGTTTGAGAGTGCAGCCCAAGCCTGGATTGGAAGTTCGGAATGGGTCTTGCCTGTGCAAGGTGATGGAAGCAGATGCAGCAGGGCAGCTCTGCAGAGCCAGACCTGCTCTGGGCCTCAGACCTGTGCCCACCCATGATAGGGCTTCCAGCACCCAAGCCAGTTTGTGGGCACAAGGAGTACTGCACCCAGCCCCGGAGCTCCCTGAACGCAGAGCAGGCCAAGCTGGACAGGGCTTGGAGCAACCTGCTCTAGTGGAAGGAGTCCCTGCCCATGGCAGGGGGCTAGAACTGGATGAGCTTTAAGGTCCCTTCCAACCCAAGTCAGTCTGGGATTCTATGACTGTACTCTGGCAGGAGGTCACCTCACTAGCCTGGGCAGACTCTTTTCATGCCCTGAAGCCACCCTTCCGCACTCCCAGGAAGGTAGCACAGAGCCTCTCGGGCTCCCAATGGAAGCAGTGTGCAACTGAACAGGATCTCTGGCCCTGGTTCCCATGGCATTGTGACAGTTGCACTTTTTCCACTCCTCAGCCAGCACAGCACTCCACACAGGCTAATAAAGATATCGAGCAAGGCTCTCTCTGAATCTGTGATTGTAATAATAATGACTTGTCTGTCTCACCTAACTTTCTCCCTGGTATTTGCTCCCTACACTCCCTACTGTTATTGCTGTACTCAAACTGAGATTGTGCTGATGGACCCCACATTGCAGCCCCCTGCTCTCCTCTGGGATGTACACCTCTGCAACAGCTAAGTCCACTGATCCAAGAAGAAATGCACACTGAGAGCTGCAATGGTGGTACAGTATGAAGAGGAGCTTATGTTTATGACTAGAGATCACAGTGCCACAGTCAGCTTCAGCAATAAACCCCATTACAACAGGAGATTTCCCCACACACACCAAGACCACTGAAGCTACTACGCAGACTGAAGTCCACCTACCTCTGCAAGGATTTATCAGCTGCTTAAGCCATGAACCACCACCCTCTGCTTTTATGACTATCTGGTTTAAGATCAGCTTGCAAAAACCACGTGTGAAGGACGTCCAGTTTAAGTGTCCTTTGTTTTCATGCCCATGTTCAGATCTCTGTAGTTTCACAATGGCCATATTTCACTGAAATGAAAATCACTGCCTTGCAACACACATCCAAGACAAAAAGTTTCAATTAAGCTCTTTTTTATTATTATTTCATTTAAAAACCCAAACACGTTTTGCACAATCATGGCAGAAAGTCTTTAAAAACGCATCTTCCTCGGGCCAAGTGAAACGTGCTCCAATGCTCTGTGTGTGCAGCCCCCGAGAACACACCAAGAGCAGAATTCCCACCTCTTCCCAACCATGTGAATCAGAAATCACCTTCACATACACACGTTAACGGCTGTGTTTTTCTCATGCTGTCTCTACTAACCAGACCAAGCCTAAAGCCTCCCAGTACCCTGCTGAATTCCAGTCACAGCCTGACATAAAGTATAAGGAGCCAGACATGCACTAGTGGAACGTGACCAGCGCTGGGCTGGAGGAGCTGCTGGTTTCGCTTGGTTTTTTGATTTATACCTCAAAACTGCAAAACTAATGAGATTCTAATGCAAAGTGGGACATTATTCACTTGGTTTCCCCCAGGAGGTGCAGTTTATTTTCAACAAGCTACTGATTAAAACAAGAGGTGATGCTTTTAAGAAGCTGGAACATAAACCGGCTCCCAAATGGGCACAGTCTAGACCCATACACCGGTTTCCTGTAGTTTACAGTTTCGCTGCCTTTATCCAAGGTATTTTGTTCAAATATCTAATTTTTTTACTGGTCACTACTACACAAGCAATAAACATCTCATTTGTACAGTGAGTAATCGCACCGAGATCTTTATTTTCCTTACCAAAAATGCTGGAAATCCAACCTCCTCTATTAGCCAATTTTAAAAGTGCACCCACTAAACTCCAGCATTAGACTAAATGACCACTTTGAAAGTAATATTATTAATAACACACAGGTCTGTAGCATGATGGTTCAGCTTCACATCTATGAAGCTTTCCAGAATAACTGTTCCTCAGCCATATACTTCACATTTCCTAATCTCCATCATACCTCGTATTATCTGTAGGCAACCAAGAGTGGTTTTCATTGCTGCCTTTCACATCCAGTATAGTTCAGATAGGGCAGGGCTCCAAACACGTACTGGGTTACATGTAGAAAGTCTCTGATCTGAAACTCAAGCCCTCAATACAACAGGGTCACTGAGAACTGAAACACTAACCCCAAGCTTCTAAATAGCATTTCAATTAGGAAATCAGTTCTCTAAACATAAAGCATTGGAGCTGTGCGTTTGTTATGGATAACACAGGCGCCGCCAATTGCTAAAGTCAGGGACTCAAACTGGCAGCATTTGCTTCCCAACATTACATCAAACCCCTGACTCCACCACGCAGGAATTTAACTCCTCAAGATACAAACCAGAAATGCACTGACTGCAACTTACAAGGACCATTTTAATACTTTCAAGGCCATGCAGTTACTGCCTCATGGCTACAGTGCACAGCCCAGTGTAAAGGATTTGGATTGCAGAGGGCAGCTTCTCTGGAGCTTAAGGTTGCCCAAACTCTTCCAACCTCTTCCTTTCCTATATGCTACAAGTTGGGTACCAACAGCATCTCGGTGTTCTTCCATTTCACCTAGTACCCTGGATCACCTGGAGGTTTAGGTGAACAGACAACTCAATCCCCCCAGTCTAAAATCTGCGATAGGATGAGGGGTGATGGGTTTAAACTAAAAGAGGGAGATTCAGGCTTGATGTGAGGAAGAAATTCTTTACAATGAGGGTGGTAAAACACTGGCACAGGTTGCCCAGAGAGGTGGTGGATGCCCCAATCCCTGCAGACTTTCAAGGCTGGATGTAGTTCTGAGCAACCTGATCTAGTTGAAGATGTCCCTGCTGACTGCAGCAGGTTGGACTAGTGGAACTTTGAAGGTCCCTTCCAACGCAAACCAGTCTGTGGTTCTGTGGTTCTAAAATACCCTTCTCTCTCTGGAGGTGATAAACAACCCAGTAAGTGCTCCTGCAGCATTCAGATGAAGATGAATGTCCCACAAAGAAAGCACAAGAAAGATAAGTTGTTCCACCCAACTGAACAAACATTTCCTCCCAGTCACACCCTCTTCGCATAAAAGCAGGAATCTTTCTAAACTCACACTGAACAATTCCAGTGGAAGGTCACAAACAATAACAATGGATAATTAAAACAATAATCAGGCTTAGTAAGACAAAAATTAAAACTAAATTGCTCATCAGTTTTTCCCAACTGGCCAAGCCTCAGCAAGAACATGTTTTGGACAGAGGAGAATGTGAACTTAAAAGGTTACAACAAGCTGCTATTCATAAAAAACAAGTCTCCCCCCGTTTGGTACTGTGGGATTCACTATAGAGCAAACAGATTTTGTGGGACAAAGGAAGATGGAGTGTAAAAGACTTGCTGAAGAGGTAATATGCTAAAGTATTTGGGAATTATTCATATTCTTACACTGCTAAGCAGTTACCGATCCCCAGTCCAACACAGTTCAAAAACTTAATACAAATGAGGAAATCACAGGTTTCTGCAACAGTTTTAAGAGGTTTAAACAAACCATCCTGTTGGAGTTTCTGTCTTAAAAACTACATTATCCCTGAAAAAGAACCTTCACCTTTTTTGCTGTTGCATTTATAGAGGTTTTTACATCACGTAAAGCAGCAACAGCACCCCAGGAATCCAGCATGACACGGAGCCAGCATGCCATGGAGCCAGTACCCAAGGAATCCAGCATGCCATGGAGCCAGCACCAGAATGATGGAAATTTAGAAACATCCCAACTAAATGCATGGCCAAAGATCATCAAAGTATGTAATTCTCTTCAAAGCTTTCACCTGTGGGGTTTGGGTTTCTTGGTGTTATAAAAGTATTTAATTTAAAGCAATGGAGAAACATGACATAAACCACAGTGTGATAAATACCAATTTATCTGGGGCATGGTAATTACGGGATGATAGTAACTGTAATTCCAGAAGCGATATCAGGTGAGACAGAAGCATTCAAAGCAACTCAACCCATGAGTGAGACAACCAGCACCAACACTCAGCATCTTCCTGCCTCAGGAACCAGCTCCAGGTTCTCCTGGGAGAGCTCAGGAAAGTGGGACTAAACCATCCATACTTAAAGCCTCCCCTTTGCTAAACTGATCTTTAGCTAAAAAAAGCTGCTCCAGAGCTCTTCCACTCCCAGCCTTCAGAGAGGAGGAACCTCCAGGCTGAACACATCTACGGCTCGGCTATTGCCCACCTTAGGGCTCATCCCACCAGCAGTGCCCCACCAGCACTGAGCTCCCAGTGCTCCTACCTTGAAGGTACAGGAATGGGAATGGTGTTGGGACCACCATTAGGATTATATATATATATGTGTGTGTGTGTGTGTGTGTATCTATATAAAGTAGGATAATTTCTCTGGAGATATAGCCAGTCTATTCATCTGGAGTTTTCTGTGATGAACGAGCTCAGATGAACAACATCTACAATTCTACAAACACATCCACCCCAGCATCACCACCTCCAAAACAAAGGGTGATGCACCAGAACACGCAACAGCACTGACAGTAGAAGCCATCAGATGAGAAAGCAAGTGTACCAGGTAATGCTCTCTCTGTTTTCAGATAGGGAACTGAAACACAGAGGGAGATGAGATGTTTCCACCACCATAAGGCTCACACCCTGAGATCTCAGGAACTTGGGGGTTATTTTTTCTCTTTCTGAAGCCCTCAGCTTGACCCCACAGCAGTACTGCTGTAGCTGTGGTGCTCTATGTTTGTCATCAAGTATCTTTTATTAAACTATCCTACCCAGGATGGTGGGGAAAAGTAGGAAAGATTTTAGGCAGACAAGCCCATTGTAGGTAATACAGCAGCAGGAGTGATTTTGTGCCATTTAAAGCTCCTTCTCTGTCCACTGATCATGTTCCACAGGTTATAAACTACTTCTCTGTCTCTTTCCTCACAGAAGAGGATTCCCCCATCACAGCTCTCCCAACACCACCTTTCCTTTTCCTCATTCTGCCAATCTCATCACCTTTCCCTGCCAGAGACAATTTAACTGAAACTCTACACAACTGCTCTGGGTGTGCTTAGCTTGAGCACAGGTGCCTCTGGTGAGACCTCTATGGAGGAGATCAGAAGAGAAGGCAGGGGTTTGTAGGAATGCATTATCTTCCTTTTCTTCTGCAATACCCTGCTCAGTTCCCTCTACACCCTAGAGCAACAAGTGAGGCAGAGCTCTGACAGACAGGAGCTACCGTAACTACACACTCCAGAGGACATCCATCTCCAAATTTTATTCTTTGGAATGAAAAAAAAGTTGGTATGTGGTCATGTAATTAAAGACTGTTGTAATTGACACCCACGTTGTGGTAGGTTGGTGTTGTGCAGGCATCCCTAACTCCAGCATTTCCCCATCTCAGGCTACTTGCAGCTGAAATCTAAATCATGTTTTTCTCCTACCGGGCCATAAATTAGTTGTGCAGAAGAAGTAACAGCTTTAAAAAGGAATGTTCAGAATGAAATCCCAGCTTGATCCCTGCTAGAGTCAAGCCACAACCCCTGGCTACTCAATCCACACACCAGTCCTGAGATTGAAACCCATCTGTGAACAAGCTTTAGCACATGCGCATTCTCTCTGTGTTGAACATTAAGCACATGATAACATGCTTTAACAAATCAAAGCTGCAGAGAAAATAGACGGGGCTGGGATCAAAGAGAGGAGACTGTAAAGTAAAACTCAGACTCAGAAGGGTCTTGGGCTGAAAAGCCGGGCGTTAGAGACCCAACACTGTCTTTCGCTGTCTCATGCTCACACCAGATGAAGAATAACACCGCTGCCGTTAGCGGCAGATAAGGGCATTGTTTTCCCTGCGGATGGGGCATGCCTCCGAGGTGGGAGTGTGGCCGCTCCGTCGCTATGGAGCCGGATCAAAAGTGGTTGTTAAGGGAACAAGCAGGAAAGGTAATACAATGGCTCAGATAAGAAGCATCTCAACAGATCCGCGAGCAGAGCACTGGGTTTGGAGCAGGGGAGGCGAGGGCTTGGCCCCCACCCCGGCGACGCATCACTCTGCCAAGGCTGAGCAGTAGGAGATCAAACGAAATGCCAGAACGCCGGAGGACCCGGGCCCGGAGTAGGAGGAAGAAGGTTGTGGGCGGCCGGGGACCGCCCAGGGTGTGAGCACTGCAGCCAGCGAGGGACCGGCTGCGAGCAGGGACAGCGGCTCTGCAGCCAGAGCTGGGCTGGCTGGGTTGGGCCACCCCCCCAGAGCAGAAAGAGAACCCCAGCCTGGTTTGGGTCGAAGGGACCTTGAAGCTCATCCAGTTCCAACCCCCTGCCACGGGCAGGGACACCTTCCACTACAGCAGGTTGCTCCAAGCCCCTGTGTCCAACCTGGCCTTGAACACTGCCAGGGGTGGGGCAGCCACAGCTTCTCTGGGCACCCTGTGCCAGTGTCTCAGCCCCCTCCCAGGGAAGAGCTTCTGCCTAAGAGCTCATCTCAATCTCCCCTCTTTCTGCAGCAGAAGAGCTGACTCACTGAAGAAGGACACATCTGGCAGCTCCCAGCAGCACTCCCCTGCACTTGTGGCATCTTTTAAACTGCTGGAAGAAGGAAGCTGAAAGCGTGCAGGACACTAAGAAGGTGTACGAGTTTCATGGACAGACCTGTCACAGCCTTTGCTCTGCGCATGGCAACAAGCGCAGGCACTGCTCACTGCGCCAACTGAGACAGACCTTCAGGATACGGAAGGAGCTCATTGAAACCTTCTTACAGAGTGAGATTTCTTCTCAGCAGCTGACTTCTCTGTCACAAGATCCTGCCCAGCAACCTTCACCCAAAACCACCTTCTTTCGAGGAATGAATGACACAGTGTCTGCGCACACACAGGGCTCAACGCACAGGTCCATGCAGAGGGTGCACTCAGCAGTGGATCATCTGCTCCTGCAATTCATAAGCTACAAATTGAAGAAACACACCAGGAGCTAAAATGAGTTTCCGAGAACAAAAGCAGCTGGTGAGGGAACAAAAGCCAAATATCCTCCTGGTGCAGGGTTTTTTATTTAGCTTAAAATCAAATTAAAACAATCTGCTTGGAACCCAAACAGTCTCTAGCTGAAAATGTGGTGTCTAGCCTGAAAAACAGAGGCTTGTGGACATAATGCCAAGCTGCACAGGATTCCCATGGACCTGGTGTTTCTCAAGCCCTTAATGTGGTTCAACTTAGGCACGTGGTTTTAGGATCCCCAGTTCAAAATCTACAGTGCACATCTGCAATCCATTCCAGCTTCTTGGTTTAGTTCTTACTTCTCCAGCCGACTCCAAATGCCTTTACAAGCTCTTGCAAGCCAGTACTAATCATTGCTCATACTGCAGGAGTCCCTGCTCCCTCCGAAGGGCTCCCTGTGCACACGCAGCCAAGCTGGGAGCTGCGTCAGCCAGAAACAACAGCAACTACCTGATGAACGCCTGGCAGCGTGCGCTGCATGGCTACAGACACAGGCAACTGCTAACGCACAGCACTGAGCGTTTTCCACACCTCTCCTCTGTCAGACCTACCACGTTAAATCAAAGGTGACTCCTCCACTAACAGGACTAATGTAATTTCCCACTTGTGAGAAAGGGACTTGACCAAGTGGCTTCAGGGAGAACTTAGGAGAGATCTTCATCCAGCTGTAAGGACAGAATTCCCGTATCACAGAATTAGGTTGAAGGAACCTTAATGCTCATCCAGTTCCAACCCCCTGCCACAGGCAGGGACACCTTCCACTACAGCAGGTTGCTCCAAGCCCCTGTGTCCAACCTGGCCTTGAACACTGCCAGGGATGGGGCAGCCACAGCTTCTCTGGGCACCCTGGGCCAGCACCTCAGCACCCTCCCAGGGAAGAACTTCTGCCTAAGAGCTCATCTCAATCTCCCCTCTGGCAGGTTAAAGCCATTCCCCTTGGCCTGTCCCTACAGGCCCTTGTCTAAAGCCCCTCTCCAGGTTTCCTGGAGCCCCTTTAGGCACTGGAGCTGCTCTAAAGTCTCCCCTTGAAGACCCTTCTCTTCTCCAGGCTGAGCCAGCCCAGCTCTCTCAGCCTGGCTCCAGAGCAGAGCTGCTCCAGCCCTCGCAGCAGCTCCGTGGCCTCCTCTGGACTCGCTCCAACAAGTGAACACTGAAGCCAGGTCATGGGGAGCTTCTGTCACCCAGCACCCCAAGTCCTTCTCCTCAGGGCTGCTCCATCCCGTCTCCACCCATATGAGAAGCACCATAGTGTTAAACCTATACTGGAGCTGTGCCATCAGTTATACCGTCAGGATCTGCCCTATGCACATCAATGTCAGGTGCAGTGCTAGGAGGACAAGGGCAGTTACTCTCTGAAGCAATCTGGACTGTGTGAGAAGCGATCATGCACAACACAGGCGGCTCCTCCCTGTGCTGCTGCTCTGCTATAAAACACAGGTTGTCTGAACATGAGACCCCATCTGTCCCTGTGTGTGCATGGGTCCAACGCTGAGGCACTCCAGAGGAAGCAGCATAAGCACAGAATGTCTTGCAACAGCAAAACCCCTCCTGAGGGGCAGGTAGCAGAAATGGGAGGCTGAAGCAGACACATCCTCTTCCTCACTCCAATGCAGATCAAACCCACAGGTGTCAGGTGGTTTAAGTCCCTAATTCCAGCCCTTGGCTTTCACAACAAGGTTTGCTGCATGCAATACGGAAACCCAGTCAGCAGAGAACAATAAAGTTTCAGGGGTCCAGTCCGCTCGTCATCACTCGCCTGTAACCAGCCTCCAGCTCCCTGGAAGTCCTTAAACTTTGTTGGTGAGCTACAGACCGGAACAAAATAAGGAAATTAGAATGGTTTTCCGCATAAATGTTCTCCTGCTGCTGGTGGATGCAAACCAAACTTTGCTGGCACTGCTGCATACCCTGGCACCAGCACTTACAGGATCCATGGAGAACAAGGTTTTCTCCAGTTTTTATGCTCCCCTGCTTCTCTTCGCAGTGTGCTCCAGGCAGAGCCCAGTCAAAGATGAAGAGCAACAGACTCAAGTTCCATCCAGGGAAATACTGATTAGGTATTAGGGGAAACGAAATCCACAGGAGTAGCCAAACATTAGAGCATGTGCCTGCAGAGCCTGTGCTGCCTCCAACCCTCACAGACCCAAGGGGGAACAAGGCCCTGAGGACCCTGCTGTAACTGACGTTGGTCCAGCCTTGAGAAGACAAGCCAAGAGCATCTCCAAAGGTCCCCTCCTGCCTCAATCATGTTACCATTTTATGATCCTCACTGATGACTCCTCGTATGTACCTGGTGAGGCTACTGGATGGACAGGATAGCACACCTGGCAGCTCATCTCCATTCCGTCCAACTCTGAGAATGGAATGGCCAACAGATCTGCAGGCATGTGAGCTGAGCACAGTGAAAGGAAGGTGGTGAAAAAGAAGCCAGGCAAGACAAAGAGGAAAACTGCAGGTTTATAGATGGAGAGCAGATGCTGTTGAAGGCTGCACTGACCTTCCCCATGGCAGACTGAATCACAGAACCAGAGACTGGTCTGGATCAGAAAGGACCTTAAGATCATCCATTCCAAACCCTGGCCATGCTCATCACATGGAGCCAGGGTGAGGGAAGTAACATACTGTTGGGACATTTATAGTTACTTAGGTTACTTATAGTTACTTAGGTTAAGTTATGCAGAAGCTCTTCCCTGGGAGGGTGCTGAGGCGCTGGCACAGGGTGCCCAGAGAAGCTGTGGCTGCCCCATCCCTGGCAGTGTTCAAGGCCAGGATGGACACAGGGGCTTGGAGCAACCTGCTCTAGTGGAAGGTGTCCCTGCCTGTGGCAGGGGCTTGGGACTAGATGAGCTTTAAGGTCCCTTCCAACACAAACCAGTCTGGGCTTCAGTGAGTCTATGGCCCTGAATTCAAGAAATGGGACAGAAGAGGGAAACGGCTGACAGGGAGGGAGTAGGAATCCCAGATTCATGCTGAACACATCACAAAGGCATCAATGTGTGGCAGTGTTGATACAACATATATTTTAGAACCACTGCGCTACTGAGCTGTTCATCTCTCATCACCATTGCACAGCAACCCACAAAACTCAGAGCAGCAAGGAACAGACTTGTACCAGATGAAGAATGCTGCTGTCAGAAGCTGCTTTTGGGGCAAAACAGCCAAAGACTAACAATTCTCTTTTCACCCTTCTGAGTTCCTATTCAACAGAAAGCTATTATCTTCCTGACCTTTGAAAAAACTCAGTCAGAAGCTCCTATTTCTCACATGGCAGGGACAACTTCATCATTTGGGCATCTATTATTGCTGTCTTTGTCGACTTCCTAATGATACATCTGGCTTTGATGAGGCTCAAATGGTGGACAAAGACTCCCTTTCTTGATGCTGAAGTATTGGTTGTCTCTTTCAGGCTTCAGGAGAGACTAAACCAGTGATTCAGATGTGGTCCTACGGGAGCAAAAAGGAGAGTGGGCAGGAGCTCACACTGGTTGCTCATGAAGCAGGACTGGAGGGAACATGAACTGCGCATCCTTTGTGGTTCTTACCGACTGTCCTAGGAATGGCAACACTGCAGCTAGAGGACAAAGGTCTCCTTGTTATCAGCCCAGCCTAACAATTAGCTGATAATGCTCAGCTTCCAGGGTTTGGAAAGGCAGGCACTGGAGAAACACTCCTCCAGTTTCCTGTCGGAATAACGCAGTCCCACTGCCTGGATCTCACAGCAGAGCATCGTGCTGCACCCAGGCCAGCTTTAGTATTTCCTTCATGCTTACTGTTTACATGTTGCCTTTCATCCTCCACATGTTTTCTATCTGGAGCTCTTGAAGGTAAGTCATGAGCTTTAGTGATTGCACAATGCAACATCTCCAGGGATCTTTCACATTCTCCTCCAGACGGTTGGGTGGACAATACCCTCCCTTCCACATCCTCTACACTTGCAAATTCTGATGAATGCAAGTTTGACCCAATTTAAAATGGAATACAGATATGTTTGTATGGTCTAGCTTCTTTATTTTTTTCCATGCTGGAAAAGGTTGGATAACTCTTGGCAATGAACATTTACTGAATATACAAAATGTCACTCAGTTTGCCTGGTGACGCTTGCTCTGGAGGTACATTCTCACTCAGTTGCACTGGTGATGACAGGAGAGAATGGCAAGAAAACCTTCAGTTATATGAGCAAATGAGAGCAGAGCAGAGCTGGAAGGACCCTTGAGAGCTCCTCTAGTCTTTCCCTTATGCCTTAAGGCAAAATCAACTGTAGCTCCTCCATTCTCAGTAGAATCTTGTCTAAATCCAGCCTTAAAACCTTTCCAACAGTGACACTTGACAGCTCACCAAGGGACTCGATTCCAGGCTTTCACTGTATCTGTTTAAAGTGGACAGGAACAACAGCTTCTGCATAGCTATCAAGCACCATTACACCCTCCTTTGTGCAGACTGATTCATTCTTCTTCCCTGTCTTGTCTCAAATCTCATTTTCTGGACCTCCAAATTGTTCAGCTTTTGCTCTCAAATCAGCAGCCCACAGTTTCCCTGAAATGTAACTGGATGGTACGTATGGTACCTTCCAACCCAAACCAGTCCATGATTCTATACAACTATGGGCTTCTCACTCATCTCCCAGCCTGAAATCATTGTAGAGCCTTGTTCTTACAGAACTGAACTCCTCCTCTTTTTTAGGCCATTTCTCCAATCTCTTAAAAGATTATTCAAATGCTGTACTTCACATACTGACATTCTCCAAGGTCCCTTCCAGCGGAAATAATTCCATGCTTCTATGATTGTACGACGCGCCCCAGCTGCCTGCTGCACCAGCCAGCATCACACCTACTCCTACATACCTTCAAACTAAAAAATCCTAAAAGCTTAAAGAAACATTTAGTAGATATGTTCCCAATTCCAAATTCAAATGTTTCGGCAGCAACAAGATGTTACTGTCTTGATCAGTCTGGAAACAGGCACAAAACCAGTAATCATTTTTCATCTTTATAAATGGATAGAAAAGTCACAGTAATACAACAGTTGTTCTTCTGGCCAAGAACAAGAAATTACTTCCATGTTATAACTGGGGGGACAACAACCACCTGTAGAAAATAGACATGTCCTATCAGCAAAACAGAATCACAGAATCACAGAGTTATAGAGTGGTTTGGGTTGAAGGGACCTTAAAGATCATCCGGTTCCAGCCCCCTGCCACAGGCACTGCCACAGCCAGGCACCCCTTCCACTACAGCAGGTTGCTCCAAGCCCCTGTGTCCAACCTGGCCTTGAACACTGCCAGGGATGGGGCAGCTACAGCTTCTCTGGGCACCCTGTGCCAGCGCCTCAGCACCCTCCCAGGGAAGAGCTTCTGCCTAAGAGCTCCTCTCAATCTCCCCTATCTAAGTTTGAACCCATTCCCCCTTGTCCTGTCACTGCAGTCCCTGATGAAGGGTCCCTCTCCAGCATCCTTGTAGGCCCCCTTCAGATACTGGAAGGCTGCTATTCCTTGGGTTGTTACAGACCTGTTTGTTTATAAGTGATAATTCAATCCCATTTGTGATTAAATGAACACCCAAAGGTAAATAAAGGCATCTCTGTCCGGTGTTTGGTCTCCATCGTAAGAAAAAATAAGGTTACCACACCACTAGTCAACAGGATGTTGTATGCACTCCTCCTCCTCCTCCATGGCACACCATATGGAGTCCTTAGCACTGAGAGATGCACAGACTAAATGAAGAAATTAAAGCATGAAGTGAAGGTGTTGAGGTAATTAACATAGAGGGGATTTTTATGGTAATTAAAAGGAGGAAATAGTCAATTACCAACTGAAACATTATACTGCCAACCTAAAAAAAATATAAACATTACAGCCAAAGGCCAGACTTGTTTTCCTAAATTAAAGACGGATTCTGTATTTGAAAGCTTTAAAGATTGTTAAAAAGCCTACATTACAGAAGAATTTCCAAGGAATCATCTTGATGCAGTTTGAATTTCCAGATTGCTGCCCTCGTCCCAAAGTACAGAGCATGGGTGTGCACACACATCCCCTTCCCAAATTTACATCCAACTTGACCTGAATGGAGGCAGAAGAGTGTGAAGGGAGCAGAATGCTCATGTCACAGCAGCAATTGCAACGTGTGTGGAAAGGGGCAGAGGAAGGAGTTTGTCACCCGCCTCCTGCCAGCTCTCACCCTGCATGTTTCAAATAGCAGAGCTGAGATGTCACTTGTCAATAACCCCTCCCCTGCTGGAGACATGGAGGAGCTTTTAGACCAAACACATTTATTCCAAAGGAATGGAGGCTGCAAGCAGAAAAGATGTGATGCTGGGCTTCAGGTCCAGTGGGATTTTTGTGCTGCTGAGGTACAACTGACTGTAACTACAAGACTGTATCTAGAACTGCACAAACATTGATGTAAGGTTTAGACCTCTGTTTAATTTAAAACATGAAAAGAAAGCCCACCAGCAGCAGCACATGTATGTGCAGCTGCAGAGCAGGCTCACCCAGCGCCACAGCGCACCAAGTGCCCCCACCTAAAGAGAACATGATGTTCTCTGCAGCAGCAGCAGCTCAGAGACAGCAGGATTTCTGCCCCTGCTGAAACCACATGCATGTAGACCCCTTCCAGGCAATGACTTTTATGTATCCTGAAATGACGTCCAAGAGCATTCTTTGAAAGCCCTTTGGTTAACATGAATGTGTCAGCCAAGAATGGCCTTTTCTGGATCTTGCTCATAGACTGTTACTAAAAACTCCTTTTTCCAGCCTCCAGGAATACTGCAACTGGCCTTTTTTTTTTTTTCTTTAAGGACTTCAGGATCATTATTAAAATCTACTTCCAGACTCAGGAAGAATCTCCCATCTAGTGCCTTTCCAAAAGACCAACATTAGATTATCACTGTGCCCAAGGAGTAAAAACTGATACCCCTAGAAAAAACATTTACAAAACCATGCTTAGGAGTATGACAGAAACTGTGCAATGTCACTGAACTCTGCTCAACACAACTTCGTCTGTTAACTCCGAATTATCCTCTTTGTTCTTAAAACCTCACAGTTTTCACATGAATCTTGGCACAAAAGTTCTTTAAAATCCTTTAAAATTCTTCCCTGGGAGGGTGATGAGGCACCGGCACAGGGTGCCTAGAAAAGCTGTGGCTGCCCCATCCCTGGCAGTGTTCAAGGCCAGGTTGAACACAGGGGCTTGGAGCAAACTGCTCTAGTGGAAGGTGTCCCTGCCTGTGGCAGGGGTTGGAACTGGAGGAGCTTTAAGGTCCCTTCCAGCACAAACCAGTCTGGGATTTTGGGATTCTATGAATATTTCCTCAAGCCCTGGCTTGGAATCACGCTGCTGTGCACATCTCAACTTGTCATTTGCTTCACAGAACAAGTATATAGTAAACAAAATGTGTCCTACATGTGTGGGACTGGAAATTGTGTGGTAAATAGCATCATCTTGCAACTAAGGAAAAGGTTTTTAAAATGTATTCATGGTATCTACCAAGTTTCAACACACTTCTGCCAGTAGGAATTCACAGTAGCTGGTGTGACTGTTGCAAGAAAGAGTAAAAAACCTTTGTCTGGTTTGCATGTCATCCATAGTGATGGCAATGCCACAGGTACCTGAACCAAACCAGAGTCAGAAAATGACCATCACAGAATCACAGAACAGTTTGGGTTGGAAGGGACCTTCAAAGCTCCTCTAATCCAACTCCCTGCAAAGAGCAGGGACATCTTGCACTAGATCAGGTTGCTCAGCACCACATCCAGCCTGGCCTTGAGTGTCTCCCCCACCTCTCTGCACAACCTGTGCCAGTGTTTTACCATCCTCATTGTAAAGAATTTCTTCCATCATTTTCAGGAGTTTCTTGACTGGAGAGCTTCCATCCTTTTAATTCCTCCCTTCTCTTATGGCCAAGCAGAAGCAAAGGCAGGAATCCTCCCAACCTACCCTTCACAAGATTTAATTCCCTCTGTCTGTAGACTAGTGGGAGTCTCCCATGGCCTTGAAGCAGGGAAAAGTTCGTTGGTCCATCAGTATCTGAGACTCCTACAGCCAATCTCAGTGCTTGTGAGCAAGGGGCAGGTGATGTCCTTGTACAGCTACACCTCCTGCCAACAAGGTATCACCGAAGAAAAGCAGTACTTTAGTTTACTACAAACTACTGTATTTACAGACTCAGCTGCTGTCAAAGCAAATGATGCAAGTTAAGTTCTTACGGTATCAGCAGTTAATCTGCCTGTAATCAGAATCACACTCATCATAGTTCATTGTTTTAAAGTAGTATTTTAATGACTGTGCTATAGGAACCTGCAGTTATTTCTGTATCTGGCTCAGTTCATTGACTTGGGGAAAGAAGCTCAAGTCCATTTCCCACCTGCAAAATGGGAACCAAGTTACTCACCTTCCTTCACTGGTGTGTTAAGGGCGTGGGGCAGGAGGAAACATGCTAGAGCCAGATCTTCCAAAGCATTTGGTGTCAGCACCTCCCATTGAGAACAATGGTCCTTGCTGGCTGCTGGAAGCTCTTGGAAGTCTGGCACAGACATGTTAAGGATTGTTGCATCACTCTTTTCAAATCAGGAGCTCCAAAGTCACTTACATGACAGAGGCTTTGTATTGCTTCCAAAAAATATGTATTTTCACTGAGCAAACACACATGCAATTACAGACCTAAATGGAACAAGCCCTCACAACCTTCCTCTATACCAGCCCAGGCAAGGTGATTACCAGGAGGGAGAAGGGGGTTAACCTTATTCATTTGTGGTAAGTACCTGTGCCCTCCCTCCCTGCTACACAAGAGTTCTCAGTGATGAGCATCTCCTATCAAACACACTGCTCCAGTGAAGGCAGGGACTGAATCATCTTGCTTACAATTTCTTTCAAGACCTTTTAAGTGAGCAGAATTTTTGCTCCATAGAGTAGTGAATCTCATTTCATAGAAGCATCATAGAATCCCAGACTGGTTTGGGTTGGAAGGGACCTCAAAGCTCATCCAGTTTCAACCCCCTGCCATGGGCAGGGACACCTTCCACTAGAGCAGGTTGCTCCAAGCCCCTGTGTCCAACCTGGCCTTGAACACTGCCAGGGATGGGGCAGCCACAGCTTCTCTGGGCACCCTGTGCCAGCGCCTCAGCACCCTCCCAGGGAAGAGCTTCTGCCTCAGAGCTCATCCCAATCTCCCCTCTGGCAGGTTAAAGCCATTCCCCTTGGCCTGTCCCTACAGGCCCTTGTCCAAAGCCCCTCTCCAGGTTTCCTGGAGCCCCTTTAGGCACTGGAGCTGCTCTAAGGTGTCCCCTTGAGGAGCCTTCTCTTCTCCAGCTGACCCAGCCCAGCTCTCTCAGCCTGGCTCCAGAGCAGAGCTGCTCCAGCCCTTGCAGCATCTCTGTGGCCTCCTCTGGGCTCGCACTAGCAGCTTCACGTCCCTCTTGTGTTGGGTTCAGTTCACATGTGCCACACAGCTCATGCAGATAATCTCAGCCAACCATTAGAACTTCTTAAGAAATATTTACTTACAAACCAGAAATAAAATATACCAGTAAAAATAAACTGAAATGGAAAACATATTTCACTACTTAACCTTGTCAGCAAAGTGGAAGAAGTGTTGTGGAGGCAGCTAAACATGGGCCTGTGTCTCAAGGCTCAGACAGCTCCATTCCTCTTGCTGATAACAGGATTATTTTAACACATATGCTAAAAATAAAGGTGGGATGTTCCGTCTTAGGAAGCATTTGGTGGTTGCTCCTGCCCATACCTGTGGACAGAAACCCTCTAATGAAGACATATGCATAAATAAGTTACACATTTACCTCCTCCACATTACCCCAGCCATCCCCTTTTAGCTGTCAGTGCAACACAGAGGTGAGCTTCAAAACTAACACTTTTTCTTTTCTTTAAACATAGAAATGAGTTCGTGACATAACATTTACTTAATTTCACAAATTTTACTTCTATTAACAAGAGATTTTACATTAGAATTTGGATGCTGAGAAAACCAGACCTGGTATTAACAGCTGAATTCTCTATGGTTTTGAATAGCTTTGATACATCTAGGATTATTTTTCTTAAAGTACTAAAACAGGTTGATGAAAAGGAAGTGTTACCAAATGAAAGGAACTGATTTTTACTAGAGCTGCAAAACTCAGGTAAAATGCACAGTATCACTCTCCAAAACCTTGCAGTTCCTATTAATGTAGACTCCTTTGGAAACACGCTGTTATTTGGCTCCATGTTTCTTCCACAATTCAAACAACTGGTAAATATGTTAAAAACTTGTGCAGATTATCCTTATTCAAATGTTTTGGCAGAAGTCCCCAGAAACTGAGAAACCCCATGTAACCTCTGGCTTATGAATGAAAAATAAAGGAAGTCTGAGAAAAAAAGTAAACTAAATGTACTGCAGAATAATAGCCTTAAATAAATGGATAATCAAGAACATCCAGGTGTGTAAGGGCATCCAGAACACAGGATGAACACAGGCTTTGGGGAAGCATGCGCTCTAGCTAGTCTACACACACACAGTGTTCAAGAAGCAGATCTCAGTTCTCTGTTGTAATAAACTGTCCAATGTGATAACGCACCTTCCGAAATCATAGAATCTCAGAACAGTTTGGGTTGGAAGGGATCTTCAAAGCTCTTCTAGTCCAACCCCCTGCAATGAGCAGGGACATCTTCAACTAGGTCAGGCTGCTCAGAACCATGTCCAGCCTGGCCTGGAATGTCTCTGTGGATGGGGCATGCACCACCTCTCTGGGCAACCTGTGCCAGTGTTTTACTACCCTCCTTGTAAAGAATTTCTTCCTCACATTGAGCCTGAATCTCCCTCTTCTAGTTTAAACCCATCACCTTTCGTCCTGTCACAACAGCCTTCCTGAAAAGTCTCTCCTCCTCTTTCTTACAGGCCCCTTTTTTAGTACTGAGAGGTCTTCCCAGAATATTCTCTTCTCCAGGCTGAACAAGCCCAACCCTGTCAGTCCTTCCTCACAGGAGACGTGCTCCATCCATCTGATCATTTCTGTGGCTCTGCTATGGACTCTCTCCAAGAGGTCCAGGTCTTTCCTGTCCTGAGGACTCCAGAGCTGGACACTGTACTCCAGATGGGTTCTCACCAGAGAAGAATAGAGGGGCAGGATCACCTCCCTCGACCTGCCGCTCACGCAAATCTTGGTGTCTTACCAGGAAAGTAACTGCTGCACAGTGTACTTGAACCAACACTATCAGGATTGGGGAACCCTTGACCACAGTATTAGGAGACAAAGGTGGAGGGAATGTTCCAGTACAGTCAAGGCAGTGGGAGACCCAATCTGAAAAGCGCAAGCCTCAAGATTAAAGGGGTTTACATGCAATACCAAGGGCTGCACCAACAGGCAGGCATGGCAGCCATTAAATTAAGCAAGAGCAAAAGGTAAGCTGAGTATCTGGGAACAAAGAGAAATCTTGAAGAGTGAGAATCAATATAAGGAATTATTCCTGAGGGA
>NW_009922189.1:23557-28532 GCF_000696875.1 Nestor notabilis | reverse complement strand
TTTTGCTTGGTTATTTTATGAGAGACTGGGCATACCACCAACAAATGTACTGCAGGAAAGAATCAGACAATGGCAAGGAAATGGATTAAACGTGTTAGCACGACAATTTCCAGATCCGATTTCTATGAAGAGAAGACCATGACCTCACCACTGGATCTGTAGTGTTACCATTAAGTACTGCCCCATACAAGCCCCAAGTCCCTCACTAGCATGGGTATGGTCTTAAGACAGACCACACCAAAGACTGGAAAGGATCTGGGAGTGTCTCTTCATTGTTATTTTATTTTTGTATTAATGATGGGTCAATTTATGTCCACAGATTTTGTAAGGCAGAATTCACCAGGGATACTGCGGAGGAGAAAACTGAGACACACAATAAAGCTTTTAGGGAAAATAAGAGGTCTGAGCTTGATTAAAGGAAAAAAAAAGGCAGAGGAACAGAATATTTGAAGACACAGATGGGGGATTTCCCAAGGACAGATGGCAGCAATGGGAACAGTGAAAATGGCTGGTTGGCCAAACTGCTTCTCAGCCTTTCCAGTTCACTCCAGATCACTGCAGCACAACAGAAGGGCCTCCGTGTGGAGGGTTCCCACAACTGTAACAAGCACAGAAACAATTCTGGCACCTACGAGAATGGGACAAGGTCTCTGTGTACCTACCAACTGCACTTTCAAATCAGAGCAGCTGTTTCAGATGCAGCTGTGGGAAAAACCAAAAGCCAGAGCTTCCCTTTCACCGGTTGACTAATAGGGATTTGCCACAGCATCCAAATAAACAGGAGAGTACCAAATGGATGAACTGTTTAACCAGGGACTAGCTCACTGTAAACACACACTACCCGATTAGAACATCCTTCCCCTCTTATAAGAGTGAACTGTCCCTCCATGGGGTACCTTTACATATTGAATTTATTGGCACCTTCGTGGAGCACGACAGAAAATGATGGAGCCAGTTGAGTTGGCCATCAGCGATCTATAGCTATTGCATTAAAACAGGACTCAAACAGAATCCCAGAATGGTTTGAGTTGGAAGAGACCTTAAAGCTCCTCCAGCTCCAACCCCTGCCACAGGCAGGGAAACCTTCCCCTAGAGCAGGATGCTACAAGCCCCTCCAAGCCCCTGTGTCCAACCTGGCCTTGAACACTACCAGGGATGGGGCAGCCACAGCTTCCCTGGGCACCCTGGGCCAGCGCCTCAGCACCCTCCCAGGGAAGAGCTTCTGCCTAAGAGCTCATCTCAATCTCCCCTCTGGCAGGTTAAAGCCATTTATAAATATCTATAAATTAAATATATAAACCTCATGTCATTACCCCAAGTTGCTGTCAGCAATCCAGGAGAGCTTTACACTGGTACTGTATTTAACAAGGTCCTCTTCTTTAGACCAGGGATTCACATAAGCCTGCAACAAATACTGAGTATTTTACACTTCGGTTAGTGCCTCTGCTGCTTTCCAGCACAACTGGGCCGAAGGAGCACTAAGCCAATGACCCACACTCAGAGGTGGACAATAGCAGATGCCAAGGGAATATTATCAGAAATGGAGTTGGTGTGAAATGATACTTCCCTGACACATTTCCAGGTTCTGAAACTCTGCTGCACAGGGGACCTAAGGCAGAGATGGAGCTTGTGCTTGTAAATGTCTTGGATGAATTTTTTCCCCACTAATTTGTTCTTGAATTCACAAGGGCTTTAGCACCAGTAGCAGGTGCCACCCTATTTTGCACGGAAAAGTATCCTCCTTCTGTTGCATCTAAGCCTTTCCACTGTTATTTTGAAGCTTCACAGCTCCGGTATTAGAAGAGATTCACAGTATCTCCCTACTCCTGTTCTTTATTTCACTAATGATCAGCTACACAAAGTCTGCAGCAGATGGGATCCTCAGTACCAAAACCCAACACCATCCCACTGAACTGTCACAACAGCTTAAAAGCAGCTGAGAACAAAGAATCAAGTACAGAATGGAATGTTGTGAATGCACAGGTCTCTAAATGTGATCCATTTGTCAGAGGAACAAAGTTGTGATCAGCAGATATTTCCGGAACGCTGAAAGATGAGATTTTACAAATATAAGACTTTGGGGATGTTTCTTGTATTTTCTTTTGGCTGTTACATCAGCTGAAAAACTATTGCAGTTTACTTTGTTCTTATGCTGCCAGAAATACCACTGGACACAAGCACGACAAACGAATACCCATCTGTGAAGAAGCAGAACTTGAACATGCATCACTCTTGAAAGAGTGCACTCGCATTCTCAGTATCCCAGGCACGTGGCTCCCTCTGTTTACCAGCACCTCCAAAGAACTTGAGAAATGAATGCTGAGTTCTGGTGGAGGCTGTAAGAGAGTTCAGACCTTGCTCTCCTTTACATTCATTTCAGCAGTAGTTACTGAGACATGGGATCAGTTCAGTTATCAGTAAGTCAGTAGAGCCATCAGGCATTTCTTGTGCCGTCTACCACTAAACTTCTCCTGGTCACCTGCTCAAAGGCACAAAAAAACAAGGCTTCAGTTAAATAAATCTGCTGAGCGCCTCTGTACCTTTTTATCAGTACGTTTAAGCCAGCACCCAGAATAATGGAAAAGGAGTCGTCAGCCTCGAGTATGGAGAAACACAATGCTGTACATTCCTCTAAACGTAATGCTGCTCTTTCCAAAGGAGGTAATAAATAGCAAATGAATAGGAGAGCTGCCAGTGTGCTACCACCATGGATTGTCATTTAAATCCTTTCCAATTACAAGAACAATGAGAGCATGTGCCTGGAAAGGACTTCAGGGAACCATATCCTTTTAACCTCCCACAGCTACTTGGTGGAGGGCTCTCCAGGGATGCTGCTGTGGGGCAGCCCAGGCAATAAGCAGGTTGGCTTCTGATAAGGGCGGCAAAGCTGCATTACATCCACCTCCTGCACCCGGCAGTGCTGAGCACCAGCAGGAACCTTCCCAAGCCTGTGAGAATGAGAGATTACAGACGGGCCTTACCCCAGGGATGTACTTCATCTTCAGAACAGGGAGTTAAGAAAGGAGAATTCTGGTCTCCATTTTAGCAGACTGCAAAGACTGGATTGTACTAAACAGATCCAGTAGCTTCTAAGTATTGCCTGTGTAACTATCCCTGAGCAGCAAAGGGAAGTCAAACAAACCCTTCATACAATTCCCATGCCCTGCTGTTTCTAAGAGGCTTCTTGAAGTCCCAGCAAAGCACTTCATGTTAATCTGCAAAATTTACTTTTCAAGTTTGAAGTTAAGAAATATTTGATATGAAGCACAAGCTCAGGGGCGCTATCACATCAGGCTCAAATCTAGATGATACTCTGCATTAAAATCTAAGAGTTCAGTAAAACATCCTCTTTTCCTTTCCTTTCTCTTTGTTCAATAGAAGTGGCTGTTTGAAAAAGGCACCTTGCTTGTATACTGCATTTACTCTGTATCACAACAGTTGAATTAAGGGAGGGAATGATTTAGCAGGTTTGGTGTTGCTGCACTGTTATAGCTGGATGCATCTCCAGAAGGCAGAACACACAGAGGAAGGCTTAGGAAGACATGCAGCAGTTTTCTTATCATTCAGAGACCAAGGAAAGAGGAATTCTCAACTACTCTCACTTTTCTATTCTTTGTATTCCTTTACCTTTTAAAATATTTATTAATTCTCCATATTTTTGACAAGGGCCTGTAGGGACAGGCTAAGGGGAATGGCTTTAACCTGCCAGAGGGGAGGTTGAGATGAGCTCTGAGGCAGAAGCTCTTCCCTGGGAGGGTGCTGAGGCGCTGGCACAGGGTGCCCAGAGAAGCTGTGGCTGCCCCATTCCTGGCAGTGTTCAAGGCCAGGTTGGACACAGGGGCTTGGAGCAACCTGCTCTAGTGGAAGGTGTGCCTGCCTGTGGCACGGGGTTGGAACTGGATGAGCTTTAAGGTCCCTTCCAACACAAACCACTCTGGGATTCAGTGAATCCAAGACTTCATTTTATGAACGACACAAACATTTCCTGGTAATGTGAACAATCAGAATGGGCTAATAGGAAACTGAAGATCATCTTCCACAGGAATTACATCGTTTCCCTCTACAGATGGTTCGGTGGCACTTGGATACCTGCCAGCTGCTTTCTGGCGAGAAGAGGACCAGTAAGTAAAATTAAGCTTTATGAGCACCAGCATACACCTCCTTGCTCAGTTACCTTTGGCAAGGATGGGTCCAAAACCCTCCAGAAAACACCCTTCAGATCTCAGCTTCTCTAACCCAGAGAACTATTCACCCATCATGCTCGTCATACAGGTACGTTCAGTTCGCAAAACACACAGGGACACATTCACTGGTGATCAGAGAAGGATGTGCTCTTCAGCTCAGAAACCACACTGAGCTCATTTAAACAGATCCACTCTATGTATTTACTGAAGAGTTTCATTAAATTTTGTGGGAGAGATAATGCACAGTCAGCTCAAACAGACTGCAGTCACCACATTTCCAGGCTCCTGTTGTACTCCACAGTCTTCCACCCCTTCTTCAGGGCAGCAAAGCCACCAGGGATCCTGCCTACCTCCTGCTGTACAGCATTACATCCCAATCCCTTTGGGGTTTCATGTGAGCACAGATGGGAGATGGCAGAAGAAAAATGAGCATATTTTGCTTTGCACACCATTCTGCTGAGGGGTTCTGGCAAATCTCTTCAGACATACGGCAGACAGAGTTTGGCTTGTCCATAAACCTCAGCAGCTCATTGACAAGTGCTGTAACATGATGTAGGAAATGGAAACCAATACAAAAACAAACAGGAAAAGGCTAAAGCACTCTCAAGAGTTTTCCTCCCGAGTATTCAATGTGGAACTGCTTTCAAGAGCAACATCTGAATAGATTTATTTGGGTTTAGCCAGGCTCCTATTTTGGCAAGGAATGTTACCTTGCTTCCTCCTCTAGTTCTCTCCTATTTCCATGATACCAGCTGCAGGTTGTGTGTCATCCCAACCGGTTAAGACAGTTG
>NW_009922189.1:5512-23526 GCF_000696875.1 Nestor notabilis | reverse complement strand
CAACCGTTTAAAACATTTGTCTCTCCAACAGCCATGCCTGCTGTCAAGACACACACTTCTAGGATATTATTCATTTTAGGATTGTCTGACTCATGCTCTAGAAGCCTCTCTCTGCTGATTATACAGATCCCAGTGGGACTGGCTCTGCAGGGCACAGAGCTGCAGCACGTGTCTGCAGTAAGCCTCCAGTCAGGCTGGAGTTTCTCACCTCACTTCAGCCAAAAACACAGTGTCTGCTCTCACCCCAGACAACGGAAAGAGAAGCAGGTTTCAGAGCAGCACTGGACACATCAGAGTAGCCCACAAGCACTGCGGTTCTCCTGGCCCGGAATACCCAGGGAAGGGTATCATTTAAAATAGGACCCAAAAGAGACATAAAAGTACCCCAAACAACACGTACAAAGCAAACAGCTAATAATGAAAATTGTGAATGTAATCCAGGCACACAACTAGTTGATTCCAAGTTATTTTCAATCCTAGAAAGCCATATATCACTACAAACTGCAACCATAGCACTGTAACACGCTTCTGATTTGAAATCGCTTGTAATTTTACACAACTTTATCTCGGTGGATATTTCCTTGATGGGAATTGCAGACTGAATTACATGAGAAAATTCCTTTAGCAGCATTTCCTCCAGTTCTGACACACGGATGTTTTCCATACCCGGGTGTGTTTTTGCCTCTCGCGTTAAAACCTCCACAGATCAGGCCAAGCTGAGAGCCCCAGAAAAAACCCTCCTTTGCCAACGCTCAGTAAAGAATCTTGCAACCTCAGGAGCTTTCCTTCCAATGACAACAATGGAAAACTGCAAACAGGGCTATGGACAAGCACTGGAACAGGGAAGAAAGAGGGGCAGACGATAACAATGCCACAAGCTGGCAAGGAAACAGAGTCAATGGGGATTGCTGACATTGCCCGTCACTCACAGCTACTAAGAAACCAAGGGATGATTATTAACTTTGCAAACACACCAAGCTGGGAGTGGCTGCCAGCATATGGGAGGAGAGGGATGAAGAGCAAACTGCTGCTGCCAAATCAAAGAGGTCTGGGGAAAAGCTCGAAAGAAAGTAGTTCAATACGGACTCTAAAATGATACCATAAATCTGCAATAGACACACGGCTGGACAGAGATCACAGGAAACACTTCCACAGGGATCCTGGGGTTCTGCAAGATTCTGCCTTTCAAAAAAAGTCCTAAAAACAGGAAGGGAAGTACACAAAGACTAGATACCTTTTAAAGGAAGTTAAAATGCAAACAGTGGTAGACCATGTTACACAAGAAGAAACTATCATTCTAATAATCATTTCCAGCCTTCAAATCCCTGTATCTGGTAAAGACCAAGACTCACCAAGTTCACCAGAAGCAATGATTTCTTCCCAGAGTAGTTTTCAATTTCTGCTGTTTTCTTAGGGTGTATCTAAGAGATGTGTTTATGTGTTAAATGCTGTAGGCAAGATAAAAGGATTTTTGTGGTAGTATTTCTAGAAGAGGATTTATGGTTTTGAGCAAAGAGAAGTTACACAAGAAGGGGGAAAAAATGAAATCACAAAAACACAAGAAACCCCCCTGGAATCTCTTGAAGGCACAGCTACACAGCTATTGCTGCCACAAGATACTACCAAAAAGATTTCCTTCATCTAAGTTCTGCAGCTTATGCCAAAATGCCTGATTAGCTACTGACCATGGAAGGACATTCAAAGGTGGCTCCTGTCCCCAGCAGCTATCACACAGGACAGCGGCACTCATCATCTGCACAAAGACAAGACACGGCTCAGGGCAGTGAAGCTAAATCCTTGCTCCTTCTGCAGCCCTGCTCTCTTGGGTTACTGACTAACAGGTTCTCAGTTTCCAGCTGAAGGTCAACCTCAGCCAAGGGATGGAAATCACACGTTACCCACCTCCCCTCTGCTGCACACAACGCAGCAGCAAAGCTGCAGAACCTGGCACAATGGCTTTGCCTCTTCAGCCAGTGTTCTCATCCCATGACTAATAAACTGTGCTTTTAGTAACATTTCCTTTGAGGAGACTCCTCCAAGCCACCCAGATGCCCTCAGTGATGGCAGGTCTGTTTGTATCAACCACTCTGTGCAGCTTCCTTCAAATGAAGTGCTAAAAATAATAAGCTCCAAACCCAACTTGAATTCTCACCCAAGTTCTCATTTTGATGACTGTCTTCTTGTTCCACCTCTGTGAATTCAACCTGAACTGTCACACATGCTCTTGACACGCAGCCACGGGATGACCATGCATCTCCAAAAACCACGATATACTTGCAGAGCATCCCAAAGCCTCAGCATTACAGGGCCTTGCCTCCACCCCGCTTTCTGAACTTCTCACAGACACATTAAGGAGATACCATTTTTAGCCAGGAATAATCATCAGGCTCCTAGAATCACAAGTTTCTTCCCACACCTTGCAGTATTATGGAACTAATTTCATAAAATTGTGGAATGGTTTGGGTTGGAAGAGACCTCAAAGTTCCAACCCCCCCTGCCATGGGCAGGGACACCTTCCACTAGAGCAGGTTGCTCCAAGCCCCTGTGTCCAACCTGGCCTTGAACACTGCCAGGAATGGGGCAGCCACAGCTTCTCTGGGCACCCTGGGCCAGTGCCTCAGCACCCTCACAGGGAAGAACAACTGCCTAAGAGCTCATCTCAATCTCCTGTCTGGCAGGTTGAAGCCATTCCCCTTGTCCTGTCCCTACAGGCCCATCTAAAGCGTCCCACTCCATTTCTTCTAATTTCTTCTTGCATACACAGGCTATGGACTGTGTCTCAATACTGGGCTCTATTTCATTCACATCTACTGGTGACAGAAAAGCTGGTTACTAGAAAGCAGACAAAATTACAGCAACTGCCACAATTTTTATTCCTGTATAAGCATCTTCACAGAAGACAAGGAGGCAAAACTCTGTATGTCAGGACTCCCATTCATTTCTGCCTACAGTGATAAATAATTCAACTCCACAGGTGGAATCAAAAGGGGAGACAGAGTTTTACCTGCTCAGTAGGAAAAGACATGGGCTGATTCGGGAGACAGAAGTGATTATTCTTTCCTGCCACCTACCCCTTCACCAACAAGTCATCTCAAGTTTACAAGTGACTAGATTAATATAGCTCATCTCCTCCAACTGGGGCTGCTTCAGCTTCAAGTGTGAAATAAAGAAAGCATACCAAAAGCATACCATCTGTGCAAGATAGCATATAGAAAACTGAGTTCACTCAGATGGGACATATCACACACTCCCTTATGTCTCTATCAACACACCAGCTTTGCAAATCTGCCCTAAATAAAACCAAAAGTGACAACACGTTGGGTCTGAGGCCAGCAGGGCTGCTGAAGTCCCGCATGTACTTGGCACAGTTCGGATTGTTCTCTCCACTTTTAACAAACAACTCTCATAAATGGAAAACTTGCTGACATTCAGTACTCTGCTGTGTTCAGATGCAGGAGGACTGTATTCAACTAAGTCTCCTGGAGGGATCAATTAATTGGCCATTAAATTCATAGACATGAAGCTGTAGCTTGCTCAAAAACTAGCAGGCCATGACACAGCCTCCTTCCAATCCCCAGCAGGGACAAACGCTGGTCTGGAATGTTTCTAGTTACATTAACTATTTACCAACACATAAAAATAACACTTTAAAGATGCTTATTTTTTACAAGTTACATTAGGTGAAGAATATAGCTGAACACTATGGCTGAACACATACGGAAATGCTTAAGCAGCAGCTCCATTTTCTGTCCAAAAAGCCTGTAGACAAACACGATAAACTGAAGTCACACACATGACTACTTAATGAACTACACACACAAAGACATACAAGAAAAAAAGAAAGCGTGTTTTCATAAAAAACATCATTTATTTTCTAGCAGAAGTAGCTGGAACAGACAGTACAAAAGTACAGAAACAGCAAAGTACAAAGAAAGCAAAGAAAGAAGAGATGGCACCAAAGATGAACCGTACCAAGTAAGATCACTTCCTCATCGAGCCACTGCTGTGTCTTGGACTGTGGGCAGTGACCAGCACCTAAGGAAGAGAACTGGGCAGCTCTACTCCCCAACACATTGCCCGAACCTACAACTTGTAGCTTAAGATTTCCATATGCCAGAACTTCTGTACTAGTGTGAAAGAGACTTTGTAGATCTTTCTTCCAAGAATATATCCAACCACTTCCATGCAAACTCTCAGCACCAGTGTCTTGCTGCAACAGCAGCCACACTGTATTTATCAGGTGAAGAAGTACTGCCTTGGGGCTAGTCTGAACTTCCTACTTCCATATGATGTACCTACTTTTTGTTAGGGAATAAAAGAAAGATGGGGAACAATTGCTTATCTTCTGTCCAACTCGGGCATCTTTTCTTCAGGCCCAGACGTTCTTCATTTGCAGGCTGTTCCATCACCAGTTACTGTGGGAGGCAGAACCTTGTTTAGCCAAAGCTTTCTCACATGTTACTCTACATTTACTGTTACCAAGTTTAAACTGCTAGTTTATTCTCCGATCACACAGTACCATAGGGTTCTTCTGCAGTTTTAGAGTAGACTTTGGCAAAATACTTTTAAATCACTCGGACTTTGTTATTTCTCTATCCATTGTCTTTCTGGGATCACCTGTGCAAGTATTAAGCAGCATAGATCTCATAAGACTCCTGTGTCATTCTAATAGTAACCACCATCCACTATAAGAATGATTACTGCTATACATCTTCATAGAATCAGAGCCACAGAATGGTTTGGGTTGGAAGGGACCATAAGGCTCATTCAGCTCCAACCCCTGCCACAGGCAGGGACACCTTCCACTAGACCAGGTTGCTCTAAGCCCCTGTGTCCAACCTGGCCTTGAACACTGCCAGGGATGGGGCAGCCACAGCTTCTCTGGGCACCCTGGGCCACTGCCTCAGCACCCTCCCAGGGAAGAACTTCTGCCTCAGAGCTCATCTCAATCTCTCCTCTGGCAGGTTAAAGCCATTGCCCCTCCTTGGCCTGTCCCTACAGGCCCTTGTCCAAAACCCCTCTCCAGGTTTTCTGGAGCCCCTTTAGGCACTGGAGCTGCTCTAAGGTCTCCCCTTCAGGAGCCTTCTCTTCTCCAGCTGACCCAGCCCAGCTCTCTCAGCCTGGCTCCAGAGCAGAGCTGCTCCAGCCCTCGCAGCATCTCTGTGGCCTCCTCTGGGCTCGCTCCAGCAGTTCCACATCCCTCTTGTGCTGCTTCCCCAGAGCTGGATCAGGACTGCAGGGGGTGTGTGTCTCCCCAGAGCACAGCAGAGGGGCAGAATCCTCTCCCTCTCACCTTTTATCCAGTCTCTGGTTTACCAGGAACCATTCTCTCTTATCCCCAGAAAGCTCAGTTGCTTTAAGAAGCTACGGAAAAGGACCACGTCAGTGGCTTTCTGACCATCTGAGGATACCATCACAATGGAACACTCTAACCCAGCTGTGTGCTGAGCCTTTCAAGACCTTCGAGATTTGTCAAGTGCAACTTCCTTTTACAAAAGCCATGTTGACTCCTCCACATTCATATAAAATCATGTGCCAAAACATTCTAATCTATATTATTCCTTTGATGAGGCTGCACAATACAAAACCAGATTTCTGTCTGCTGGTCCCCAAGCTCCCTGGAACTCTTCTGCAAGTTGGCATCATATCGGCCCATCCATTCTCCAGTAGGGCTGAGGAGGTTTCCATTGAAAGGTCACATGCAGATGTTAATACTACAACAGTTTCTTCTTGAATCCCTCCTGGGCTCTAACATCCTGTTCCCTGCAGCCAGTTACTGACACTGCGTTCTTAAATCCTTCCATTAACAGTTGGGTTTGAGATGGGTCCTGGTAATGAAACCATGAGGAGTGTAGATGACTCAGAAACTCATTTGTTTCTTTCTGCTCCACGTTCTGCAAATCATTCTTTCACACACTCATCTTCAAGGCTTTTTGCAAGCATTTAGACAATCCTCTTGTTCCCAACATATCTGGAAAAGAACTGTTACTTTTTATACTTTCTGAAAGCTGTTCCTCTAAGTTTTTGGCATTTCAAAGTGTTTGTTCTTTTCTGTCTTTCTCACTTGGTCATGACTTCAGCTTTTGGAAGGATGCCTGACTCTACAGGCCTTCTTCCCTGCTGTTTCACATCATAACTTTCTCTCAACTGGCTTTTGATGGGACTGGGGCACTTGCACTACAGCGTAGTGCCTTTAAATAATCTTCACACTACCTACAAACATTTCACCCTTCTCACTGCTCCTGGCAGTTTCAACACAATTCCCCATTCTGATGTATTTTCCCTTTGGAAACCAAGTCTAATGTCAGTGCAGGGTTTGGCTTGGACTGCTGTCAGTACACTGTGTTCACACCTACAGAGGGCCACCGGCAGTAAGATTTTGCACCAAGTTCTGCACAATTCCCAAGAGAAAGTCAAAAGTATCTTCCCTTCCCTGAATTCCCTAACCAGATGTTTCCCAAAGGTGGCATTCTTGATACCTAGGAAGACTGTGGTGCCAGCTTTCTCCCATTGTGTTTCCTACTTTAAAGCTACACACTCTGTATTAGTCTGTACTTTTCCTATCTACAAGTTGAGATGTTCTAATTTTAAGGATTCTGTTATGAATACAGTTATTTTCCTGATTCGACACTTAGCTTTAAAACACAGCACTAATCCCCCACGGGTTTGAACCACTCAGGCATTTTTATGTAACCTATAACTCAGTACAAGGGTGTTCAAATTGATCTTTTTCTTCCATTGACTTTCTTATAGCCCTATTCAACAGCCTCACATAAAACCCAAACTCCTCAGGTCATCATCCTCCTTATTTCTCAAGATTTCAGAGTCTGTCTGGAAATTCATACACATTCAGTTAAATTTTCTTCTTTTTTCCTGTTATGTCAGTGCTAATCTAAGGGGGAAAACTAACAGTTCTATGATGTAACTTTTCAATGACCAAGGGAACATGGATGGGTAAGTTTTAGTGGTAAAACAACCCAGTTATGTTCAAAAAGAACTGGGAAGTGCTGCTTGAACAATGATCTAATGAATTCTTGCATCAAGCATTTTCGTTTCTTCCAGACTTCTTAAGTTCTTCTGTTATTATTTGCCAACAAAAAGGCACATGTATGACAGGAAAAATGAACCAGCAAGTGTACTTTATACTAGTCACTACAGACAAGAGACAAAACCTCTCCTAATGAAGCCAGCAACCCCAGGGGAAGGAGGGCAATCTTCTGGTGTCTTGATTTTGGGGTTAAGTTGTATGTAGTTGAGAATCTTATCTGACCAGGACAATGTACTTTGAGATTTTTCCATGTTTATTATAATGACAGTGTGTCCCTGGACCTATACACTAAAATACAGATGAAAACAGACCCTATCATTGGCACTTCTTAAGTCTCTTAAAAGGCAAAAAAAACAAATCAAAAGAAGATCAATTTATTCTACAGACCTACATAGAAGCTTAGAGAGGAAGGAAAAGAGATAGTGAAATCACTGGAGAAAGACTGATTGCACTAAGTTTGATATTGAGCAAGAGAAGAGCAAACGTAGTTACTAACTTCTGTTGGATTTTGTTTCCTATCATCCAAAACCTGATACTTGATAACCTGCCACTCATGGAGAAGAGATAGTTAAGCTTATTTCTCAGTTTAGTGTGTCGACTTTTCCCTGTTCATTCTACAGAAACTGTGAAAGTTATTAGTTACTCTTCAAGAAAGGTTATTAATATTTAGTTATTATTCATCATAAAGTACAGAATAACTGTTTGCATTACTTCTGTTACACTATCCTTAATAAATGCATAAACATCAAGACAAATGAATCCCCAGGACAGAAACAGCTCTGCTCATCTCAACAAGTTAAAAATAGTTGCTCTCTTCGGAAGTTCAGCATCAAATGCATCACTGAATCCAACACTTGCTTCAGAACCTCGAAGAAAAGCAACAAATGGCAAGACCTTGGATGTGGTCTATTTTCATTGCTCACTGAGAAATAACTCTGGCAGTGATTTAACCCTCACTCAGCTCTTCCTGTTGCTTGTCATGTTGATGCTGATCACATCTGACACCTCAAAATAGCATGTCAGTAGGAAAATAAGCTATAACTGAGAACTTCTCATCAAGTGTGATTTTGTTTTTCAAACACTGGTCATGCTGATAAAACTACCTTTCAAAGTATAACATGAGCAAGGTAAAGGAATTGCTGAAGAATGGAATGCTGGACATGATGTCACAGACAACAGTTTTAGGTCAAAGGCTCAATCCCCACAGAAGAAAAGACAAAGTTACACGAGGGAGAACAAAAAGACACATAGGTTCAACATGTCAGATGACAATACAGTGAGTTATGAAATGGGATTTAGGCAGCAGTAAGTATTTAAGTGCTATTCTTCTCTCAGCTGCGCCCTCCCTCATCCCACCTCTGTTCCTGAAGCTGCCAAGGTTATACAGACAAAGAGCCCCGTATCACACCTATCAACTGAAAGAGCACAGAAAATAAAGTGGAAGTGATTAATGCTTTCCAACTGCTACACTGTATTTCATACCATATTTTAAATTGTCTTGAGTAACAACTACTACCTACTGCTCTGAATCACACCAAAGAAGCCTCAGGACCTGCCAGTGAGTTGTTCACCATTGACTCATCCCTAGGAGAAAAACTACCTTGCAGTTACACTTTTTACAGGGTTTGAGAGTGCAATATCCAGTAATGAGAACAAAGAAAGGCAGGACCCCAGGCAAGCCAGACCCACCACTTCTTATGGCCTTTGTTATTCAAAGTAGCAGCAGTAATCCCAGCAGAGACTTTCCCTCACGTCTCAGAGGTGTAGCTGCAGGTACAGTTCATGAAGCACAGCACATGCTCTGCACAGACTTCTCCTGGTAAGAATCTCAGGTGTCTGTTTAAAGTGTTTGCATTTTCATTTACAACAAAGCCTACCAAGAGAACAGCAAATACACAGAGATACAGGAACACACAAGACACCGTGAGAACAGGTTTAAAGGGGAGGGGAAATGTTTACATCATCTTCCAGAGTAAGACGAAGGAATTCTCCATACTCAGGACAATACGGCCCAAGGGAAATGGTAATGGTAATGGGAGAGAAAGAAATTCTTTCACCTCTGGGTTGAAATCCAAGTCAGGCTGGTAGTAGCCAAGAACCATTAGCAAACATCTGCTAGCTGTTTGGTAACCCATGTGAAGTGAGTTATATTCCTTAGTGTCCACATCACAGTCCCACTAATTGGCACCACGTTGGGAATCTAAACAGAGAGGTGAAGGTCTGAACATACAGCAAGCATGAGCTGCAGGATTAGTCAACTTCAGTTTGGAGGACATATGTGACGAATTACACATTTGGTAGATGTAACTCCATCTAATTGCCCCACCAGCCTGTTCTGCCCTCAGAAGAAAATCATAAATCCAGACAAGCCAACAAGCTGTCAGTATGCCCTTGTCAAGCATGCAGTGTCTGAGTTAGGGAGACACATTAGTAAGTCCCTTACTATTCAAAGAAACTTAAGCAACTGCTTAAATGTTAAGCACACTACTGTACCACATGGCATATGAACTGAAGTGTTTGGATAATAGGTACCAATATCCTTAAACCAGCATCTTTTTTTCTTATCTTCAGTGTTTAACTAAAAAAAGCAACATTCACTCAAAAGGCAGTGAGGATACAGGATTATACCTCCCAAACAAGCCTTTTTTCTCTTACTCTCCTGCAGCTTCCAACAAAGAACACAAAGCCATAAAGCTGACCCAAGAGCAAGATCCATTAACTTTTAGAAAATTATCCTTTGCATTCCATGGTAAAACATCCCTAAGGACAAAAAACAAACAAACAAAAAAAAAAAACCCCACCCCAAAAAAACCAACCTTATTATCTCCTAATAAAGAAATAAAATTGATTTTTTCATCTGAATACAGCAGCATAAAAAGAAAAAACAAACCAGTCTCAACTATGAAGGAAGGAAACTCACTCATGTAACAGTTCAGAAACGGTTCCTGATGTTTACACATCACTTCAGCTTAAAGAACTGCTTATGATGGCAACATGATGAAAGCTGTTGAGCATGAAAGGAGATATAAAGGAAGCATCTTTGCCAGAACTCTACCAGAAAACAGAATCACAGAGTCAGTCAGTTTGGGAGGGACCTCTGGAGGTTTCCAGTCCTCAGGCTGCTCAAAGAATGGCCAACTTCAAAGTTGGATGAGGTTGCTCAAGAATATTTTAGATGAAAGCACAACCAAGTACAATGCCCTGAAAATCCACAGATGAAGAAATTGCTCTTGCTAGGTGAGTGAATACCCCTTTCATTTACCACCACTCTGGAAAGATTCAAGTCCTAAGCTGTTGTGAGAAGTAGTGAGAGTGGCTGGCTGCCATTAAGAACAGTGATCAAGCGAAAAAGGAACAAACCTCATCTAAATACTTATTGGCACCAAGGCTTGGAGAACTGAGTCCAGCAAGTCCATTTGGAGAACTGACTTGGTAGAATGCAGACTTGAGGACAGGAGACTGTCTGAGAGCTTGGAAAGCATAATCCTCCCAAGATCTATGTTTTATCTTGTTGGAAAGGTACACTCAGCCCTCACTAGGCAGTGACAAAAGGCCAGTCTGCAGGAAAACAAACAGAACCCCCCACTCCCTTAGGTCTGCATTCCACAGCTACCTTCAAAGGGATGGATCCTTTCTTCTTCCACAAGGAACTTGCAGAGTTAACATCCAGAGAACGTGATAGCATCTAAAGTGCCTTAAACATGAACAGCCACTGTTTTTAGCTGGTAACCACTGTCTGCCTCACCTGGCCCTCAAAGCCAGACCAGCTTAACTCCACAGAAAGCTGCTGCCAGTGCCCAGTGTCTGCACACACACCGCTGAGGATTGTGTGCGTGTGACTGGTGGACTGAGGGATCTGCCCCATACAGCAAGAGCACTCCTTCCCCCGAGCTAATCTCTGCCAGGGCTGCTGTCTGCTTCAGGCAGGAAGGATAAAGCTGCCTTCTTCCCATCACTGACTACTGAAGCCCCCAAGGTGGCTCTTTTCTTACTCTCTTCTATAACTTTGAGAAGTAGAATAGCATCATGTCACATTTTTTAAATCATAGACAAATTCCTTCTGCTTGAAGACACATTATTACTAGATTCTTTTAAAATCACACCGCTATAGGTGGGATCTGCTGTGCTGACATCTGAAAGAGAATTAAGGGAGACTGTGATCACAGAATCCCAGACTGGTTTGGGTTGGAAGGGACCTTAAAGCTCCTCCAGTTCCAACCCCTTGCCATGGGCCGGGCCCCCTTCCACTAGAGCAGGTTGCTCCAAGCCCCTGTGTCCAACCTGGCCTTGAACACTGCCAGGGATGGGGCAGCCACAGCTTCTCTGGGCACCCTGGGCCAGCGCCTCAGCACCCTCACAGGGAAGAGCTTCCGCCTAAGAGCTTGTCTCAGTCTCCCCTCTGGCAGTGATGACTGCAGGAGCCTGACACAAGCTGGAAACCAGGCTAACAAAGACACAGATACTGTGACTGTTCTGCCTTTGGCTGCATCCAGCCCACCAAGTGCAGCATGTGCTGAACTGAATCTTCAGAACTAACTGATGATGCTACAGGAGTCAGTTGTGTTTCCAAGGTTAAAAATCAAACCACGTAGCGCACTGCTTTATTTAACAGCTCTAACATGCACTTCTGAACCCTCAAGCATTGCTACCCAAATAAGTGTCTTCTCACAAAACCAAGTATAGAAATAATACCAAATTCATGAGCTTCCTGAAAGTAATTCCACTCCATTTGGAAAACAGGAGGGGTCCAAGAAAGAAATCCTTCTCTGCAGGGGAGGGAGGCAGGAAGGAAGGAAATGTGAATTACATACACCTCTGGATAAGTCCCCCTTTAAAAAAAAAAATAAATAAATAAAATGGAAGGAAATGAGAGTTGACTGAAAAGAACATGTTCAGCATCGCTGCACAAGCTGGGGAACCAAAATAGGAAATCCTGGCTAAAGATAAGGCTGCCTCCCCCTGCCACTGCCGGGCTCCCACAGCTGCTGCAGCGGGAACAGGGACAGGGCCACTCACTTTCCACTCTTCCCTTTGCACCACCACTTTGAAATGACCTACAAACCAGAGCCCCTCTTTGACAGTCACCTCTTCCTGTGTCATCCTGGGCTGGTTTGTCACAGAGCTGCTAAAAACCATGGGTCTGCACTTCTTTTTTATGTATTAAGAAAGGAGAACTCATAACTGAGCAGAGACAAAGGCTCTGTTGATACAACATGTGGATTAAATCTGAAAGGAGAAGGAAGGTTGTTCTATTAACCTGACAATCCTGCGCAGAGGGCTTTTATCTACATTGGTGCAATAAATCAATAGGAAGGATTTTGCTTTGGCATGGAACAAGAGCATTTAAAAACTGCTCTGGACATTGTATACAAAAGGGTTTCTTCACTTTTGTACTTCTTTGTTTTCTTTTGTGTTTTAAGTACATGCCCGAAGATTTGCATTTGCTGTACTTAAAAATATTTACTTTTTGGGGCTTAAACCTATGCCAAGGCAGCACCACAGAGCTCTGCACTGAGCTGCTCCTGCTGGAAACAGAGAGAAGACCGGCCTAAATTTATGCTTTCTCCCATTAGGCTCCTCTCCTGTGTTGTTACAAACATTTGCTATTTCTTCCCTGAAATTTTAGTCGTGGCTTTCTCACTGAATCACAGAGTGGTTTGTGTTGGAAGGGACCTCAAAGATCATCCAGTTCCAACCCCCTGCCACAGGCAAGGACATCTTCCACTTGAGCAGGTTGCTCCAAGCTCCTTGTGTCCACCGTGCCCTTGAACACTGCGAGGGATGGCGCAGCCACAGCTTCTCTGGCACCCTGGGCCAGCGCCTCAGCACCCTCCCAGGGAAGAGCTTCTGCCTCAGAGCTCATCTCAGTCTCCCCTCCAGCAGGTTAAAGCCATTCCCCTTGGCCTGTCCCTACAGGCCCTTGTCCAAAGCCCCTCTCCAGGTTTCCTGGAGCCCCTTTAGGCACTGGAGCTGCTCTAAGGTCTCCCCTTCAGGAGCCTTCTCTTGTCCAGGCTGAGCCAGCCCAGCTCTCTCAGCCTGGCTCCAGAGCAGAGCTGCTCCAGCCCTCACAGCATCCATCTTGTTCAAGCAGAAAACACTCTCCAGTTATTGCTACCTACCTCTATCACACACCAATTTGTCCCACAATGTCTTCTGAGACCCACACAATAACCTGCCACATCAGAGCATCAGTCAGGAGGTGCTCAGGGAACTCCAGTCACACCTCATCCAAACAGTACTGCCCAGAAACACGCGCTTGGTCTCCACATCCCAAGAAGACATGCCCCTGCTTGGTGAAAAATAAGGAGGCCTTGGCAGAACACTAAGTACAGCGCTGATGGTAACTATAGATGGGACCAAAAACTGCAACTGTTGTTTTAAATAAAAATCAGAGGGTACCTGGAACCGACTCCAGAGCTAAAGTAAAGATGACACCAGCATCTACTAATACCTTTAATACATTGTGCTATGAAGATGGCACTGGCTAACCCACACAAACGTGTCACCACACAGCTCCAGCTTGTCTTCAAAGAATGAGAAAGACCAAAATATAAATCATCATAAAAACCAAACTTTCAGTTCCACAGAAATGTTCTGTGAGAAAGTATTAGTACGAGATGCTACTCAACACTGGAAGGAATGTTCATACAAGCACGCTAGAGCCGCTCTTCAGCACATTCTGTAAGTGTCACTGGCTCCTTCAGTACTGTCACTTTTTAGAACACCCAAACTGTGTGTAAAAACACCCAAAATGTGTTGTAAAATGCATGTGAGGGCATCTACATATGGTACTGAGTTTAACACTGAGGGGGAGAGGATTTAGGCTGAAGTCTGTCATTCAAAATGTCATTCTTAATAATACCATTTACAGAAAACATGAGAGCTGAGCTCTTCAACACCATTAAAACACAACCCCCAGCCCCACAGATGCCCTGGAAAGCTGCCTTAGGACCCTCCCACGAGAGGTGGGGAGAGATGAGGTGTGTACAGGTTATTCTGCCTGCATATCTCCCAAAGGCACATGTGCAAAGGTACCTACCAACACCACAGTGCAAGAGCCGTTCTCCTGGTGCTGACCCACTGCTTTACAGCCTGCAGGAGTCTCTCCACAGCCCTGCAGCCACCCACATGGCACTAGGTCTCAGTTCAGCTTCTGCTGCCTCCTCACGTACCCTCCAGGTGGGACAGACACAAAAAACACTGGAGAAGGAACATCTCTACTTTCCTTCCTCACTCCAGACAACCGTGTTTTGCCAAAAGCTAACAAGGAGCCATACTAGTGGGACAGAAAGGGAAGGTGCCGGAGGAGATCAAAAACTGGAGAAGAAAAAGATGGGCTGACAAGTAGCTTATTATTCTGCTTTATTTTTGGAGAGGTGAGGCTTATGGCCATTAGAGTTCATGGAAGCACTACATCATTCTTTAGGATACCAAGCTAAGTGCTGCCTGCTGGCTTTGAAAACTCTCCGGTTCTCAATGTCTGCTGTCTTTAAGCCACAGGCAACAAAGCTGTCACCTCTGAGCGAAGCCAAAGCCCTGTCCAGAAAGACAGTCCCAGCTGGAAGAACATGTCCCAGTAAGGAGGTGGCCAGGCAGGCATACAACTGGTTTCTGTTCCCAGGTCCTACTGCCCTGTTCTGTGACTTGTCCAAATCACATCCCCACACAAGGCTGCTTCTCTCAAAGCTGAGAGACACATGAGCACCGCCAAGTAGTGACTACATGGAACCATGTGCTGGGCTGCACCCCCAGAGCGTGAGCAGCAGGTCAGGGAGGGGATTCTCCCCCTCTGCTGCGCTTTGGGGAAACGCCCCCTGCAGTCCTGATCCAGCTCTGGGGAAACAGCACAAGAGGGACATGGAGCTGCTGGAGCGAGGCCAGAGGAGGCCCCGGAGCTGCTGCGAGGGCTGGAGCAGCTCTGCTCTGGAGCCAGGCTGAGACAGATGGGCTGGGTCAGCTGGAGAAGAGAAGGCTCCTGAAGGGGAGACCTTAGAGCAGCTCCAGTGCCTAAAGGAGCTCCAAGAAACCTGGAGAGGGGCTTTGGACAAGGGCCTGTAGGGACAGGCCAAGGGGAATGGCTTTAACCTGCTGGAGGGGAGAATGAGATGAGCTCTGAGGCAGAAGCTCTTCCCTGGGAGGGTGCTGAGGTGCTGGCCCAGGGTGCCAGAGAAGCTGTGGCTGCCCCATCCCTGGCAGTGTTCAAGGCCAGGGTGGACACCAGGGCTTGGAGGAACCTGGGCTAGGGGAAGGTGTCCCTGCCTGTGGCCGTGGCAGGGGTTGGGACTGGATGAGCTTTAAGGTCCCTTCTAACCCATTCTATGATTTTGTAACCCAGCTACTAGCAGTAATGCCAATGCAGAAGTGGGAATTTAGAGGCTAAGTAAAGCAACAGATTAAAGCTGAGGTTTCTGCTATGTAGGCATGGTTCCAGCATAGGAAACCTGCACTCTGGTTTTGCCAAGCCTGCCCAGTGTGGGTGTGATTCAGTGCTAATTGCTCAGAAAAGCGTTTCAAGTGGCACCGGTTTGGTATGCTTTGCTAAAGCAAAACATGGCATGTTTTGGACAAAGTTTAGATTGTGTTTATGTTTACAGACAATCTGACTCCTACATATAAAGAATGCTTCTCCTTGGACAGAAAACCTAAAACCATTAAGAAAAGTCAAAAGGCATGCAAATGATCTGGCTGTATAATCTTGCCAGAAGAGAAGCACCACCAAAGCAGGTAACAATAACCATGGTCTTAGATTTGACTTCTCTGACTCCTGCTTTCTTCAATATGCTAATCATATTTTTTTAACATCCTAAGCCACTTCAGATTTCAAAGCATATTTATACACATTGATTAATTCTCCCAAGGTAAAAATCATTATCCTCTTTACTACAGAAGTGAAGTGAAAGAAGACACAATAAGCTATTTGTCAGAGGCACAGAAGGGACTGATGTAAGGGGCTGGTATTAAACTCCAAGAGTTTCTGAAACAAATTATTATTTCTAAAGAGTTTACTTTTAAGATGATAGCAATAATACAAGAGAAAGTTCCAAACTGGATACACATTTAGGATCAAGGCAGCTCATGGGGTAAAGGCCATGAGAAAAGCAAGTTACTGAAATTAATTAATCTGCACTTGGAAAACCAGAGCGAATTATCTCATAGACTGATGCCATGTTCCATAAACAGCACAACCACTAAATCAGCCTGCAAGAGAATCTTGCCTTGCATTGTAAGACAGCAAATGGGGAAGACAAGAAAGCCCATGGCAGGGGTTAGAACTGGATGGGCTTTAGGGTCCCTTCCAACCAAACCAGGCTGGGATGCTATACGAGTTAATCCATCTCGGGCTTCACACTCTCTACTCTGGAAGTTACCCTGGCATCAGGACTTTCCTCTGCACAGTACGTGGGACTGGTGCTGACGGCAGCCTCACATGCGTGATTCCAGAGTGCCCTCTAACGAGGCTGAGCAGGATCTCACAACACAGGCAAGAGAGCCCAGGAAAACCCAACGTGGGGCTTTCCAGAAATTTCTCATTAAACACCAAGCTGTGTTTCCATTTGAACAAAAGGGCAAAACAGACATACACACGATCCGGTGACTGCTCCTGCACAGACATTTTACATTTCCCATTATACAAGCCCTCACTGGTAAATACCTCAGTAGGGAGCAGTACTAAAGAGAAAGTTCTCCCATTCCAAGACGAAAGGATACTGAATCAGATGGGGTCCCAAGGCAGCTAACCCAGCACAGTGTTTTGAGATGAACTGAGTTCCACACGTTCTACTTTATCTTGTAAGGAACTGCTGAGCGAGTTCTCAATAGAGGATGTAGTTAAATCAATCTTTACAAAAATAAATATCATGAATGGAGCTTGCAAATCAAAATGGAATCCTCATAAGTCTGTTCCCTGATACTCTGCTGCACCATAAAATACTAGTTATTTTAAACAATGCCTTCAACTAAGAGTAGTCACACAAACTACAGTAACGAAACTGCATTTACTACAAGTTTCTATGACTGGTATATGGTTTACTGTCAAGTTCCCTTTCACATACCTACATCAACTAACAAAACATCCTGCAAAGCAAAGGTGTTTGTGTCACCTCCAGAAGCAAACTCCACACAGCAAAGCTGAGACCAATCCTCAGAAATTAATTTTAATAATTCCAATGTCAAACTGTCAAAGTAGGACTTTTCCATGGAAATATCTACCTGTAAGTATGCCGTGAAGGCTTCGAGTGGGATCAGAGCAGCCCCAGCAGCCTGGGGAACTGCTATCCGCTCCCTCCCCACCACCTCTTCACCAAGGCACCCCACTCGTTTGTCCTCAAACACCCATCTAGTGGAAGGTGTCCCTACCCATGGCAGGGAGATGGAACCAGATGATCTTTAAGGTCCCATCCAAACGAGTCTGGGATGCTATGATAAGGTGAAAGAAATCAGCAAAATAATCAAAATGGAAAAGGATGCTTCTCTAAGCTCAGGCAAGGCAGTGACTAGAAAGGGGCAGGAATTCCTGAACCTGCGCTGCCCCCACCCTGCCAAACGAGACATCTGCCCCACGTTGTCCAATGCCTTTGAGCAGACTCGGGCCCAGGGACCAGCACACTCACCCCTGAAGGAGCACGGTGACAGTGTGACAGTGCTGCCAGGGAGTTCTGCTGCCACTGCAGAGCTACAAGGAAGCAAACAGGGCCATGAACACACGGAGCTCTGTGCACTTACCAACACCCAAGCTCCAGTGATCCCAACTTCAGCACTGTCTTGGGAAGACACAGATTGGAAGGCATCAAGTGTTTTCTTGAACAGAGCCTTACACAGCTGCCAGCATTTTTACTTCTTGCTAAACATCTTAATGTAGCATCAAGATCATGTGGCCCAGAGTCACAGAAGACTAGCAATAACACTATAGTGATGTTATAAAACATTCAGAGAACCATCATCCTCATCCACGCAAGGTTATTCACTG
>NW_009922189.1:0-5481 GCF_000696875.1 Nestor notabilis | reverse complement strand
AGCAGGAAACCTCCACTCCCATCCATCCCGAGTGACCCTGTGGCAACCACTGCTTCCAAAACAAAACCCAAACAATAACGCTTTCAACCACATGGCCCATAAAAACCTGCTTTGCACAGACTGAAACAGCAGCTATTTATCCTGTAAAGCAAAATTGCACTCCCCTTCTCAAAAAGCCATTTCCTTTCAGTTTGTAACAGTGGGAGACTGTAGTCCCTGAGGAATAAATTTATAGGCAATTGTATAACCTAAGCAAATCCACATGGAACAGTATTTCCTAAGCAGTGCTCCCTGTGCTGTCTCACACTCTCAACCCCCCCTCACAGCATTGCTGTGCTCCAGCCAACTCCTCTCCTGACACAACAGCATACTCCTTGAGGAATAAGGAATAATTCCTTCAGGCAGAGTTAAAAAGATCAGCAGTGGGTGGGCAGTGTCCTGGGGGTTTTGAAACAGAGATGTTTCTTCCATGCACATGTAACCCAAGCAAAGCTCGGTGAATTTGTGTGATGATCAAAAATGATCACAAAGTGCCTTTTGAACCATACAGCAGAAAGTTTCAGCACAGAACAAAGAAAAGTAAGAGAAAAACCCTGTGAAATTAGTAACTGAGCCACACAATTTACATGCACAGCTATAAGGGTAGCTTCTTGTAAAGTGTTCTGCTTTTTGAAGGCAAGAAGAGCAACAGCCAAGAATAAATCACACTGTATGGGTACAGCTTGCCATGAACTGAGAAAAAACAGCATTATCTGAATCAGAAAAGAATTGTCCAAAATAACAGGAGCCACACATTTAGACTTAACATGAACTATGACCATATCCTTGGCAAAGCTGGATATGTAATAAGGAGGAATCTAGTTAAATTCATTTGAAGGCCTGGAACCCATGTAGGGCTAGAGGCTCCCCTGCTCTAGCTTGGTAACACATAACAGGAATCACAGTAATGCCAAGCTCAGCAGCATGGCTCAGAGCTCACCTACAGTGACACTATGTTGGACCTGAAGTACAGTGTCGTGGTTTAAGCCCAGCCGGCAACTTGGAACCACGCAGCCACTCGCTTGCTCCCCCCCTTTTCCTTCCTCCCCCCGCTCCCGGAGGGATGGGGAGGAGAATCGAAGGAATGTAACTCCCACGAGTTGAGATAACAGCTCTCCAGTAACTAAGGTATAATACAAACCACTACTGCTACCAATAATAATGATAAGAGGAATAACAAGGGAAAAGGACACAACCGCTCACCACCCGCCGACCGATACCCAGCCCGACCCGAGCAGCGATCTGGGCCTTCCAGGTAACTCCCCCCAGTTTATATACTGGGCATGACGTGCTGTGGTATGGAATACCCCTTTGGCCAGTTTGGGTCAGGTGTCCTGCCTCTGCTTCCTCCTGGCTTCCCCTCCTCTCTGGCAAAGCATGAGACGGAGAAAGTCCTTGGTCAGAGTAAACATTACTTAGCAACAACTAAAAACATCGGTGTTATCAGCATTGTTCCCAGCCTGAAAGTCAAAAACACAGCACTGCACTAGCTACTAAGGAGGAGAAAAAAATGACTGCTGTAGCTGAACCCAGGACATACAGGAAACACACAACTTGGTGCTAGTGGTCAGAGAAGGAACAGGATTCATGTTTTATAGGTGATCAGACAGAAGGGAAAGGGTTTTAAGCTGCTTCTGGTCTGATCAGATTCCAAAACACTCAGCCTTTCTTTAGCTTCACCTATTTGTGGCTGCAAAGACACTGTAGAAGACACTGCAAAGACGGTTATTCTATGAGAATTAGTAACACATGATTTTGTGTTTTCTTCTATGGAAATGTCTTTGGCAATAGCAGTTGTCTCAACCCTCAAACAGGTTTACCTTAACACAAGGCCAACACCAAGAACTACGTCCAGAGCATCATCCCAAGTGAGTGACAAAGCTGAGACAAAATAAGTTGTTCATTACATATGCGGGGTTTTCTTGCTTGCTTTTTAGCTGTAGACCATAAAATATTATTTGCCCCAAATCATCCAGCAGGTGGTTAGCACAGCTGGGAAAGGACATCCCACTCCTGACCTCAAAGAGTTGGACAAGGGTCTCACCATCCAGGCCCAAGTTACTGCCATTTGGTCCCACTTCAACACCAAACCTCCATGTGGATCCACAGAAGAAACAAGTTTTATCCCCTGGGAAAAGAGCTTCCCAGACTTGTGATCAAAATCTAACTGGAGTTTCTCTTCAGCCCTCCCCCATCCCACACACACACACTCCCCTCTTTCATTTTTCCCACAAGAATTTTCAGCCTTTATCACTGACATCTCCCATAGCTCTCCCTGCACTGCATTACTTTATTACACATTGACTCAAACAAAGATGAACATGTGAAACAGCATGGTGCTCAGCACAGCCTAACTCCTCTTCCTGTCACTGTCATCCTGCTCCTCTCACACTACTCAGTTCCCCCACAGGCATCCTTTCCATCAATGCACATGATCACAAAGGAGCTGCTAGAGGAGGCTCTCATGGCAACAAGCATTTGCAGAGTGCTACCAAAAAAAAGAACTTTTGTTAAAAAGGGCACAAACTCAGAAATTCACTTTTGAATCAAGTTATTAAAACTTGGTTCAGAAGAACACTCCTAACTGCAATGAAACATCTCTGTCCAACTATTTCTTTATCTGGAGAAGAGAAGGCTCCTCAAGGGGAGACCTTAGAGCAGCTCCAGTGCCTAAAGGGGCTCCAGGAAACCTGGAGAGGAGCTTTGGACAAGGGCCTGGAGGGGCAGGCCAAGGGGAATGGCTTTAACCTGCCAGAAGGGAGACTGAGATGAGCTCTGAGGCAGAAGCTCTTCCCTGGGAGGGTGCTGAGGTGCTGGCACAGGGTGCCCAGAGAAGCTGTGGCTGCCCCATCCCTGGCAGTGTTCAAGGCCAGGCTGGACACAGAGGCTGGGAGTAGCCTGCCCTAGGGGAAGGTGTCCCTGCCCGTGGCAGGGGTTGGAGTTGGAGGAGCTTTCAGGTCCTTTCCAACACAAACCAGGCTGGGATTCTGCGTGACCACACATGTGTCTCGTGGTTTATACAAGCAGCACATTCAACTCCCACAATACAGAAAGCTGAGAAAAGTTTGCTGCAATTGCCAAACAGTGAGCACCAGCAAAACATTGTGCAGGTGAGTGTTACAATTCATAATAACAGCATTACAGTTACTAAAAATCCCAAGCAGACGTTTTTCTGAAGGAATATTCACATTCCAGCATGTGCATTTTCCTGGTTCTACTCCACATGCTGTAATTTGATTATTCCTGCCCTACTGCTTGCACACACAGCGAAGAAAAAACCCAGCACCACAAGTCATGTGTGGCAGGGACACCTGAGCCACGGGCAGGTGCCTGTTTCCATATAAAAGCAGGATGCACCAAGCCCCTGGCACACACCAGAAGACGCACAGCTCTGTTACACAGAGTTTCACATTCACAGAGGTACAGGGAGATTTATGTATTGATTTATTAAAAGTCATCATTTCAGAGGGAGTCAACAGACCCTGGAGCTGACCCCATCATCCCATACCCTTTTATAAAACCTAATACCTTGAAAGCACCCTTGTCCTGTTGAAACAATACATTGAGACAAACAGATCCCCAAATCCCTTTACAGGAATGTGAACAGATAAAAACAGTGTAGGCAAAGTCCCAGTGTGGAAACCATGCCCTTGCTGAGGTTGAAAAACTTGTATGATGCCTTAACAAATCCCTTCCTATGTCCAGGCTGGATCATGCTGCAGACATCTGGGGAAGACACAGTAGATGAGGGAGGGGGATTCCCTGAAGTAGCACAGGATAACCTGGTGTCTGCTCTCTGTGGCCAAACTGATGAGTTCAACAGTGGAGGAAGAAACACAGTCTCTTAATCTAAGTGTGCTCTGGAAGAACAGCATGTGGAATTCCCCTTGAAGCAGAAGTTCATCCAAAAGCATAAGGATTTAATCTTATCTTAATGTAGAACTACAGCCCTTGAAGCAACATTACAGAAGTCCTGCTATTTCTGCAGCCAAGCAGCAGAGCCCAGAGGGTGACTCACTGACAATCTCACCCATCTCCCGAAACCACACGGGCGCCCCACACCAGCACACTGCCCAACGCCTCAGGTTTAAGCCCATCTTCAAACTCTTTATCATCCCAGCTGAAGAGCTCCAAATCACAACAAGCCTTCACCCTCTCCCATAAACGACTCCTGGAATTAACCCCCCACTGCCAGGAAATTGTGTCATATTGAAAAGAATTTGCGAAGCTTTGACTTTCACTTACGGGATCTCGTTAGGCCTTTGCTGGGAAGGCTGGAGGCTATCCCATCACTTTCCCATAGGCATGGATTTCTAGAGTGGCTGAGTCACTCCCGAACCCTCTTGTATTGGATGTGCCCGAATACCCCGAGTTCACTAAGCCTGTTTCATGGCTTGTTTTCCAGCACCAGAGCATTTCTGTGCCCTCCTCTGAACTCTCCAGTATTTCCACCTCTTACTTGAGAGCTCCTGGAACTGGAGCCTCTGTGCCGGTGGCCTGTTCTAACCCCACACACACACACACATGCACACACCATCACCCCAACTCGATTCTCTTTAGAAAAAATAATAAATACCCAACACTGGAATCAGCACTCAAAGTTTGCACTTTGCTGTTGTGGGAAGACACAACAGCAAAGTGCAAACTGCATCACTGTGTAAGTGAGCCCTGTAAGTCGCCCTCCACCCCCCGTGCCCGTGCTAGGAACTGTCCTGGTTTCTAGACCTCACACAGTCTTTTTCATTACGTTAAGATCCTTCTCTCTCTGACCAGGAAAGTCAAACCAGGCTACAGCAGTCACATCTTGTCACTATCAATAAACCTCAACAGTGAAGCTTCTAAGCCTTCTTTTGGATAACTGAAGTCAGTGTTAGTGTTGGAACAAAGAACTGTGAAGTGGAGGAGCTGACTAGAAACAACTAATTTGTTCACATCCTCCAACTAACAATCAAGGCACACGGCTTGTTCCTAAGGTCATTCTTCAGTTTTGTGTTGTTGCCCCACACCACCACCTCTGTTTCGTTAAATGGTCAGGTCACACTAGAGTCAGAGTCCTCGGAGAGCTCTAAGTGTGCAACACCAGTGACACCATCAGTTCAGCTCATCAGACCATGAAATCCCCTCAGGAAGGAACACCGGGACAGGGGGAGCAGATTTGCTTTCAAGCCTATGTTGTTTCACCTTTGATCTCCACATTCACTGTATTTATAGAACTGAACTATGTACAAAGTTCTACCTGCTCCTGTTATTTTTGCTCCTGCTCCTGACATCAGGTTAACAAACTTGCTTAAAGCACTCTGAATCCTTCCACATGCGTGGACAATGTTCGAGGTATTTCCAATCCTTCTTTCTCCCCCATCTTCCAAAACATTTAAAGTAGGTAACAGGGAACAAACCCACTTTAAGACCAGGCTGCTTGAAATCACACTCCTGCTGTTGCCT
>NW_009922188.1:16839-57815 GCF_000696875.1 Nestor notabilis | reverse complement strand
GATGGTACATGAAGGAATAATATGCATATATGCATATATCAATACTGGCGGTGAATGAGTAGATCATTTTGGGAATCAGGAAATAATTAATTTCCTGGATTTATTTAGTCTATATCTTAGTACAGAGGAGAAATCCACCGTATTGTTTGGACTTTTGGAAAAAGGGGAGAGCTGATTTCCAGCTCCATGCCTGATTTGTACCAGCAGGACTTCTGGGTCGTGTCAGTGCAATGAGTGTAATTACAGCTTGGTGATGGTGTGACAGAGCAGTGCAGGAGGCTGGTCCTAGGAGAGTGGGCAGATGAGGATAAAGTTCAGATATAAGCCCAAATTTCACAGAGTCAAATCCATACTCTTGTCCACGCTTTTCTCTTTGCTGAGGTGTTTCTGAAGATCCTTTGCATTACAGAAAAATAAATACTCTAGCAATTTGGTTTTGGAGTGAGATTTCACACCTCATAACTGAACATCTAAGTGCTGCAAATCTGAACTGGAGATGATAGTTTTCAGAATTAAGTCATTTCCTACAAAAAAGGTACAGGCTGAGCCCTTCTCTTGTTTCCTTTCTCAGACCACTGATAACTTCCCCTATGCTGGCTACAGTGTGGCGGGAAATTAAAATCTGGATGTTTTGAACAGCTTATGTTTTCTTTTCTTGAGGTATTTGCCTTTGGGATTTTTGCATCTCTATTGAAACAGAGTGGTAGCATGGGAAAAGGCTATCTGAGGAAAAATATCATTCCCCTACTGCTTCTGCATCATTAGTCTGTGGAAGAAAAAGCTTACTTTTTTACCTTGAACAAGAGAGAGCTGGCCAAGGGCTCCAAGCACTTGATATGTGGTACTTTATGGGTGTAGCCAGGGTTTATTAGGCTGGAGAATAGTTCTACCTTTGTATAATTCTGTAAGACACATCACAGGTTATGGGTAGGATTTTCAGAAATATAGAAGTGGTGCAGTCTCTCAAGCTATGACTGCTGCCTGCTCCATGGTCCCTAGTCATCTTCTGTGGGACTGTAGGATACATGCCAGGAGGGTGTCCAGTACAGTGGTCAGAATCTGGCCTCATGTGTTAGGACCCTTGAGAGGCTTGTACCCAGTTGTAAGAATCACTCTAGACAGCAACGTAGCTTTTTAGTTTCCCTATTAAAAAAAGAAGTCTTATCCCCGTTACAAAAGAATTGAAAAATGTGCAGATAGGGAAGTAAGGGCACATGATGGATTAAGTGCCTTTCCCATAGCCACACAGGAAGTCTGTGGCTCAGCTAGGAATTGAACCTAGCTTTCCACTGTCTGAATCCAGTGCTCTGTCCCTCTTTGAGGCCATAAAATTTTGTGTTACTGAATTCTCTACAGGCTGAAGCAGCAGGCTACTGTTTGTGAGGAAGAGAATTATTAAAAGATGAGTACTATCTGTAATGGGTGAGAAACCAAGAATAGTTCTGGACCAAGTATTGCCCATTTCTATTGCTATTTAATGTTCTCGTTTTTCCAAGTTTACATCAGCATAAAAATCCCCTTGTGGTATTGCTCCTTAAACAAGCAAACTACTCGTGCCTTTCCTTATGGCTACAGTTGCAGTACAGGACAATGCTTAGCTGTTTCCAGCTGTCCTGGTTTAACAATAAATAACATTATGACTGGCTTGACAGGAAAAAGATCATATTTCTGCCTCTTTTGCTTGACATGTCTCATCCAAATCAGACAGAAAAATTACGTCCATTTTCTGTGAAGAACATTCATAGCTAAGTTTTCTTTTACAATGCTCACTTGACTTGACATAGCATTGTTTCTTGAACCACTGCATGAATGGTTTTTGCCTCTGCTGAAGTTTAAAGCAGACCAGAACTAGTAAAGCCAGAAAGCAGGTCATGTCACTCAAATCCAAAAGTTACACCAGCCCATCTCTGTAATAGGTAGGACATGACAAACTAGGCAAAACCTTCACAATGGTTATTGTCCCTTTCACATACATCTACATGGGTATTACACAGCTTGGTCACACTGCCTTCCCTAGAAATATAATACTGTGTGTAAGTTATGCCACTGTGAAGTAGAGGTATTGGTGCTGTATCTGTATGGAAGTGGAAGAGCAGTTAGAGCTGCAGGATGGAACATGCAGTCCAGGTCTCCAATAGTCATAACATCTAAGTGACTGTTGCTGTTCTCAAGAAGAAACTGCTAACTCCTTCCTATGCAGGTATAGTCATCTCTCCTCTGTCCCACACATCCCAAAATGTGGGGCAGAGGAGAGACATTAACTTTAGCTGAAGACGTAAACACTGATCAAGTGGCCTAGAAGATATTTCTTAATTCACAGGTAAATAGGTAGGGAAAATAGCTGAGCCTTCTGATATTCTCTGTGCAAGAGTGTTTCAAAGAAAGTGAAGCCTCACTAATCCCCTTTTCTTATCACCTCCTGACAGCCTCCTTTGTGGGGGAATAGCCACAAATGGTTTTGAACGAGCTCTTCCAACAGGGTAGCTTTCATGCAGTGATGAACAAATAATTATACCACAGTACACCTTTGTGTAACGCTCTTCATTTACACGTGGGATTTCACCACTGTCTTCCTGAGAAACTACGAAATTCAGTTAGCCACCAGATAAGATGAAGGCTGGAGCTTGACTAGAAAGGGATTCATAACTATCAGTGTTGTGATATTTATAGAAGGTCATTTCTCAAGTTTTTACTTTCCTCTCAGACTTTTATCAGACAAATTCTTGCTGAAAAGTCCGAGAATTAGGACAGTGTAAAAAGCTGGGTCCTGTGCTGGTCTTAAAGAGGTTTATGTTCTGCTTTGTATCTCTTTTGCCTGCAAATGGAGAAGAGAAAATTCTTCGTGTGAATCTCAAACATTTTCTGCTCTGGCCAAGTTTCATTCTGAACAAGCAGGACAGAATGGTACATGATCTCAGTGGAAGGACTTCCTAAACTGTCTCTTCCATCCGCTGGCAGCCGGGCAGGATTGCCAGTTAGGCAATCCCTGCTCTGCTTTAGCCAATTTCCTTCTGTACTCTTCCATCACTCTGTCCTCTGTAGCTGCCCTCAGCAAATAAGACCGTTGCCTAATCAACCCTTCTCATCCTGTGGCTAGGCATTTTGAGACCTTTTCTTCATGTTTGATTTCCCTCTTTTTTATCTGAGAGTGATTTGAGGAGTCCCTCCTCTTCATTGATATGAAGATAAAAGAGAGGGAAGGTTGGTTCAAGTTTGGTGAAGTCCAGCAGCACAGTTGGTAGGTGGGAAAGGGAATACAGGTCAAGTGGGTGAAAGTCAGAGAGGATAGGTGCAGAAGCAGAAAAGGGTAAGCATATACATTTTTTGTTTGTTTAATTTTTTTTTCTTCTGCTAAGCCACCAAGTATAATTCCTGGTCTGTGCTTCCCTTTCTGTCACTTCTCCATAATTCTTAGCATTTCAGTTGGGCTGCTGTCTCTTGGCTGCTTCCTCTTTTCCTGCTTTCCTATATTTCATTATTTGCCCTTCTTCCTCTTCAAGTGCTTTTACAACAGAGTGAGGAGGATGTGGAAACTAGTTACAATATGACACACAAACTGCAGTGTCACAACTGCAGCTCTTTGTTTTCAGCTCCAGGATTGTGGAGAAGCAGGTCAGGGTGGAGAGGCAGGACTGGGAGGCTGAGGGAAAGAAGAGAGAGATTTACAAATAGGGAAGAGAAATGACAGAAAGTCACAAGGTTTCCAGCTCTGGAACTTGGAATAATAGTTCAAGATAATCCCAAACTGAATCATCACTGTGTTCTTGAATGCAAAGGAGAGATGGCAGTCTGTGCCAGTCTAAGAGTCTTCCACAATTCTGTTGTCACAGAGAAGATACAGCTCCCTCTGTAAGATGTACTTGTAAAGACATAAAAGCTGAGCAGACCTCTAGGCATGTACTGTGCACAGCTTGTAGCATCGCCCTTTCAAAAACAGAAGAATACAACAGTAAAAACTCAAAGGAAAAATTATTCCTAGTGCCATGTCTGTGTAAACTTTTGGAAGATGCTGTGGATGAAAATGAGGATGTGCTGTAGCTTTCTTGAGATATCAGGCAGCTAGGAAAACTCACTCCCATGGACTTTGTTCCAACTACTTCCTGGGGCACCCATTAATTAGAGATGTTATTTCCCTTCCCTTCTTTTTTTCTTTTCTTCTTTTTTTTCCCATTTCTTCTTTTTCTTCTTCTTTTCTTCTTGTCTTCTTTTCTTCTTTTCCCTGGGGTCTCACAGAAGCCTTTCAACTCATTTGATTTAAATATACATTATAGCAACCAGTGTAGGACTTGCTCCAAAATTCTAGACCGTGACAGATGCTAAGGAGATAAACAACTGTGGGTTGGGAGGAAATGGGTAGTACGTCCAGACTGCTCTGTGTGTTTGTGGAAGGAGTTAGAGGAACAGTAGATAGAGGTTTCCTGTTAAGCCGGACAAGGGGGAAGCTGTGATGTTTCTCAGCTATGGCTGTAATTGGACTCAAGTTCAACAGCATTCTCAGTGTGGATTTGCTGTTTCTCCACACTCTGTGAGAAGGTCAGGTTGTCTTAAAAATCTGAATATTACTAAAAGTCAAGGAGACATACGTTCCCAAATCATTTAGATACTTCAAAATTGCTCTCCACTGCCACAGTGTTTCTTGCAATCTGTGGGGTATTGCAGTTGAACAAGGGTTTGATAGTCTTCCTCTGCTGCAGATTGGAAAGCAATGCCTGAACCAGCTCTGAGCTTTGAAATCAGAATATGCTAATACATTTCCTTTTTGTTAACTGCTTCTCCACTGATCAACTTACAGGTTATGGCAAAGAGAGTCTGTGAGGAGCTAACAAATGCCTGCCTGCGTGTGCATGCTAAACAAAGGGTGGTTCTGAATTTCAGAGGTGACTGGATCCCCAGAATTCAGATATGAAGCTTGAGACAGTGGTCTGATTTCTCAGTGGTCAGTGTTTTCCAGGCTGATCTCTTTTCTGGCAGTCTAGTTTGGTTAGTGCCTGAAGCTGGAGAGCCCCAAAATGTCAGTTGCTTTTGTAAAAATCTTTTAATCTTTTGTTGATGGACAGATGTTAAAAAAATTGGTAGGCATATTGAAATGAGGGCAAGGGTTTAGAGAAACTCAAGCAGTATTTGAATGCTGCTTAAATCATATTACATTATTCTGTTCTGTACCCCAGCCAGAAATCATAGATTCATAGAATAGTTTGGGTTGGAAAGGACCTTAAGATCATCTAGTTCCAACCCCCCTGCCATGAGCAGGGACAACACACACTAAACTCTGTCACCCAAGACTCTGTCCAATCTGGCCTTGAACACCGCCAGGGATGGAGCATTCACAACTTCCTTGGGCAACCTATTCCAGTGCCTCACCACCCTCACTGTAAAGAACTTCTTCCTTATATCTAATCTAAACTTCCCCTGTTTAAGTTTGAACCTGTTGAACCCATTGAAATGAAGGATTTGATGGAACGATTTTTCTGTGGTCTGCATTATGTAGGTTTCTCCTGTTCTTAGTAGTCAATTTGTGGCTACTTATCACAATTTAGTCTACAGTGGTGCCACTGGAGACCATTTAATTCAACTGCTGTTATTTTGAAAGCATTTTCCCTTGAAGCTCTGCCAGTAACATGTTGGCTTGAGTGCTTTGTTGCTCTATCCATGTTAAGAAAATGGTTGTATTTTGATGTAAGATACTAATACTCAGCATGGTGATTGTGACTGTTTGAAGATTGTGATCTTGACTGTGTTTCCAGTGAGTTTCAAATGTCAAATTACTCGTTCAAGAGAGCAGTAAAATAATTTTAAACCACCCTCTTACATTCACCAGCCTTAAAAGCGTTGCTGAAGATTTGTTCAGAGTTTGAGGAAGCTGCTCCTGAGTGGATGCCATATTAGTGTTTTTCTGGAGGCATGATGATACCTGCACCAGAAACCCATCTAAACCTCAACTTTGAGTTCCCTTCTGTGACATGGTTCCTTTCTGATTTTGGAGATACCCTTCAGAACAGGAATAGGGACTCCTAAATTCAGTAGTTTCAAATCACATCTGAAGGGTGTTTGCAGAGCGAGGAGATTCAGCTAGGATGCTGTTCCTCATGTAATATCTTTTACATATAGAAAACTCTTTATTCTGAACTTCTGTCATATTTTTCTCCACATCTTTCTGAAGAAACTGTTTGGTGGTTTGTTGGTTTTTTTTTTTACAATCTCTCCTTCTTATTGAGCCAACTGCTGCAGAAAACTACTGAAAGCTAGGTTTTTCTCTTCACGTTGTGTTCAAAGATCCAAGGAAACAGTATTACAACTTTGTAATTGTTTGATGTCTCATGGAAGAGGCATCCTGCATCAGGGATGACTTCTCATAGTGCTAATGCGGCTAAAGTTGGATTCTATTCAGGAAAGGGAAGGAGGTGTTCTTTTTCCTGAGTTGGACTGAGTTTGAAGACTTTCAGAATGATCAAGATCTCTGAGTGTTTGAGAGTCTACCAGCACCATTTGGGGTTTCTTGCTGTTTCAGCACAGAGGACTGATTGCCTAAGGGGTACTCTGGTTCCTTTAGCAAACCATTAGCTGCAATACATGGTGAGAAAGAACTAATTTTGTCCTTATATTTTTCTCCTCACAGAACTATCTGGTATGTCCATATTCAGAGAATTTCCTTAGGATTTGTGTAGAACAATTTATGCCTCTTCTCCAGAGGAAGTAGATTAGGATTTCCTTTCACTGAACTGCAATCAGGTAAACAACAGTTTACATTGCAAAACCTTCTGGCAATATTTCTACAGCCCCAAAAGAAAAAAACTTCAATAGCATAGAATGAATACTTTTAGAAGCATAACTGAGCACTCAGGATTAACAGATCTAAAGCAGGGTACCTCAGGATTAAAGATTACCTTCTTTGCACAGTCCCAAGAGAGATCATCTACTTCATCACTCATAAAGTGATAACTACATTTGATATGCTTTAGTCTGAAATAAACTTTCAGTATCCCTGGGGTGTTTTTTTTCACTGTCTGGTGAGGGGGACACAGATGTCACTGCTTTGCAGATTTGTTTTCTGAGTAGGCAAGATAGTAAAAATGTCATAAAGTTTTCCCTCAAGTTTTGAAATGGCTAAGATCCTCTCCATTTCATAGAATCATAGAATCATAGAAGAGTTAGGGTTGGAAAGGACCTTAAGATCATCTAGTTCCAAACCCCCTGCCATGAGCAGGGACACCACACACTAAACTATGTTGCCAAAGCCTCTGTCCAATCTGGCCTTGAACACCTCCAGGGTTGGAGCATTCACAACCTCCTTGGGCAACCCATTCCAGTGCCTCACCACCCTCACTGTAAAGAACTTCTTCCTTATAATCTAATTTTAACTTCCCCTGTTTAAGTTTAAAGCCATTACCCCTTGTTCTACCACTACAGTCCCTACATCCTCTGACATCTTCTAGAAAGAGGAGACTGACAATGCACAGCCTTGGAACAGCACCCATGGGCACCTCCCCAAACCTAAACACAGCTGTTTGTTCTAATTTTAGATCTACTGACCCTTTGATAGCTGGGGAACTAAGGACACTTGTGTAAAATAGTGCTCAAAACGTCATTAAACAGTCCCTGGTGAAAGTCCCCATGTCTCTCTCACTGACAGTGAAGGGACAGCACATTCAGTGCTCACATGGCTGGACTTGCAAGGGCCTGATCCTCAGACAGGGTAGCTCTGTGCCACTTCAGGGACAAAATTAAAGACATGCAAGCAGCTCACTGAGCCAGAGCAGGAAGAGGGGAAGGTTTGCAAAGGCTAACTTTGCATTCAGGGCAAGGCAAATTTAGGTGCTCTGAAGCAATATCTATGAAACAGGTCATCTCTCTGCCTGTCCCTGCCTCCCCTGCACTGGCTATGTGGCAAGCCTAAGAGCCATCCTCTCCTTCCTACCACAGACCCAAAGACACTTACTGCTCCCAGGTAGTAGCTTTCTTCTGTGGGGTAATGACTGCTGTCTTCAGCTGGTACAGTTCTGACCAATACCCCCTATATGTGTTCACAATCTGAAATCCTTAGTCAAGCAGGCTTAAAATTCCCTCTCTACTACAGTAGAGAGATGAACTACAGTTCACATCTTTTGTGCGTAACTGATCACCTTAAGTTTGTAGCTGTGCTTCAGTTGTATTTCTACATTTGTTAATCCCTTTCCTTTGGCTGGGATCCCCACAGTAACCCTTGGGTTTGCAGCAGGTTTAAGACAAATTCCAGCCGTGACAGCATTGCTTCATGCAAGAACTTGCCTGTCTCTCCCATCTATGAGGAGCTTCTTTGGTCTCCCTGCTAAATCTCAACATAGTCATTCTTCTCCAGAACACTAACCTTTGCACGTGCATATTCTTTTCATATTCTCCCAGGCTACCATGTGCAACTGCCATTAGCATAAATTTTGCTGCATTAGTTGAGGGCAGGTTAACACCCATGAATATCCCCAAAGCATGCTCTGTGGAAGGATTAGAGAAGGGGGATACATTATAAGTGTTAGATTATCATATAGCTGAGGCTCTGCTTCTCTTAGGTGACTGTTGTTTTGTGGGGAAGAGCATAAGCCATGTGTTTGTGCCTGCAGCTGGAGAACACAGATTTGGAGGTGCCAGGCTCAGCACATAAGCATGTGTATCCACACAGATATACCTGTGTGAGCTGAGAATGTTTTCATATGTAGTAGTGTTACCTCGCTGTTGTGTATTGTTACTTGAGGTTACTTTGCCTTTTAAAAATTTCTTGCTAAATGCCCTTTTGCTACTTCCTCATCTTTTAATGCCCACATAAAAAAACATCTAATGGAAACAGAAGAGACAAAGACACTGAGGATGAGAAGCTCAGTTCTTGCCATCACTTGTCAGCAAAGCTTTCCCTCAAGTTTGAAAATGTTCCCAGCTTGCTTCTCAAAACAGAAAAGTGTTGATAAAGTCTGTTACTGGCAAGCCTGCAGCTGTTCCCTTAGCTTCTCCATCACACAGCCAGTAAAGACACAGAGTGCTTTGTATAGAGGGAGCATGGGTTACACACACGTGGAACTTGAGAAATAGGTTTAGCGTGGCTTTTCTTGATAATGCTCTTTCTCTTGCCTTTAAAACTTAACTTTACTTGTAATTCAGATTATTAACATCAAGCAGCCAGGTAGCTTACAGTCCTTTGAAAAGAAAAACACAAACATCTTGAACCCAGTACAAAATGTACCAGCAAGTACCACAACAAACAAAGACAGTAAATATGAACTGGATCAGCCTTTTGGCTTGGTAACAGATCATTTCCTGCTGAAACACAAATTCAGAAAGATACATAAAAAGCACTTAGCTTCAGGAGTGCAAGGGTCTTTATCCCACCTGTTTTTACTGGTGCATTAGTTACCTATAGGTGCAGATCCCCAGTAACATCCCATTAACATTAGTAACCTACAGGTAACTAATGAGATGTTACTGGGAATCTGCACCATGGAGCAAAAGCCGCATTTTGTACCTAGAGAGGACACACTTTGTTGGTTGCTTTGTCCACTTGCTTGTATTCCCTACGGTTTGATCTCACTGCAGCCCCCAGAAAACCATGTTGATGTGTTTTGCACAGCTCCCTGCTCCTTGCCGCTGAGGCCAAGCCGTGCATGGTGGCGGGTGCTGGCGCTAGCACACCGGGCACCTCCTGCATGCCGGCTGGTGCTGCCCCGCACAGCAGGGCACCCAGCAGTGGGAGGAAATGCAGTGGAGAGCGATGACATGGGTGGAGCTCCTCACACCGGTTGTCCCGTGGGAGATAGCTTATCTGGGGACGCCTGTGTTTCTGGAATAATATACATTTGATTGAAAGCCAAAATTAGAGTAGGGAAGAAATTGGTTGCCAAGGGCTGATTGGCACTTGGAGTCAAAAGAGGCAGCACAGACCCTGCAGGGAGGATCTCCTTATCCGTCGGCACCAGTCTGCTCCTCCTGCAGGTGTGCCCCCATGGTTGCTGCTGCTGCTCTTCTTTCTGTTATTTTTTTTCCCTTCAAAAAGCCAGCTGAGAGCCTCTCGTTAAAGAGCTTTCATTTTTATCTGCTGCCCCCTCTCCACCATGTTGCAGCCCATGGTATACCCTGCAGTTCTCTCAAGCAAAATTATAAGGTGCCAGCACCACTTCACTGGGCTGCCTTGCCAGCCTCAGCCATCCACTTCCTGCTGTGCTAGTGATCTCTCTGTCCTGTGATCCCGTGAATGCTGGGTGTCCTGTCAGAACAGAAGCCCTATACAAAACTTGCTCAACATGGAGTGCATACAGCACCTTTCATTTACTGATGTGTTTCCTTTTGTCCATAACAATTAAGTTGCATTGTAGGCTCTACGTTTTTAGGCTGTTCTGAGCTGCCTCTAACTTTCAGCGCTTTGCACATGCAGATACCACAGATGCTTGGTTAACTGGGTAATGCAGTGCTATATGTAGAAAGGAGAGGGCAAAACAGTTGTTTTTAAGCACAGGTGGATGCATCTGCTTTTTCTGTGGCTAAGTTTGAATCAGTTGTCCCTATGCTGTGTCTTCTGAATTTTACTGAAGAAGGGCTGAGGCCATTGTGTAACTAGTTATGGTTTCTCTGCTCAGACCTTTTGTTGGCCTTTTACATCCACATGATTCTTCATGACACTTCAGAAGCTCATAAGGGAAAGGTACTACTAATGGAAACATAATTTAAGTTAAAGCATTGGTCTTTGTTGTTGTCAAGCCTAGCCAGTGAATACTGACTCCTTAAATATTCTGTCGACAAAATACTTGCTTATTTCTGAGAATGGCACCCTCCACCCACAGTGCTCTTATGTGGTAAGAACCCAGCTGATGCCACAGTAAATTACTATGATGTAAAAAAAAAAAAAAAAAGTGGATGGGAAAGTGGATTTCAGGTCATAAAAAAGTGCTAGAATTTGGCACACTGTAACAAAACAGAATAGAAGAAACATAAATAACAGGTGGAACTGCTGGCAATTTTGTTTTCTGGGGTTTGCACCTATGTAAAGAGGAAGAGACCCTGGCTGCTTTTGTTGACATGTGTTGACACGACAAGATGATTTAGTTTGGCCTGATAGGGTTTTCTGCATCTTAGTCTGCCTTTTTTGCAGCATTTTCTCTAATATGTAGTGTTAAGGGTTTTCTCCTCTGCACCATAACAGTGTTTATCCACTGTCAAATCAGCCAGCATTGTTGCAACTTCATCTGTCTGCTGCTTGAATAGTTATGATGCTGTCATGCAAAACTCTTGTTGGACTTTAAAGCTACCATTTACACACCAACTCATATCAGCAAAATACTTCTGACTTGTCTTGGAATAACAACAAAAAAATCCCACCGGAGAAGAATATGACTTGGGAGGTGAATGCCCCCTTTCAAAGGGGATTTTGTCCCATTAAACCTGTGCCAGTGCCAAAGTCGCCCAAAGCCAAAATGGTTTTACATCTCAGAGGGAGTCCCATAGCTATAAGAGATGGTAAATTGGCAATGGATTGAAAGCAAATTACTAATTCTTCATATGTCTTTTTTCCAACTGCCTGTTTCTCTACACTTTAAAAGCCACCATCCACATCCTGTTTCCCAGGAGGTCCATTTGGTTTCTCCTTTCTCCCCACTACCAACTCTTTGACTCATTGCAAAATGCCTCCCTTCCCTCTCCACATTGCTCAATGCTTTCTAGGGAAGTGTGACTACATCTCCTCTCCCTCCGTTCTGCCTTCCTGACTGTCCCAGCCTGAGTCTCATGCTGAGCCAGCTACACAGCACTTCAGTGGTAGATCATATCACCTCTTTCCCCTTTGACATATCAATTTTTTTTCTTTTTCCAAAAATCTCCATGAAACACCTTTAACCATAGAGTACAGAGCAGTCTTTGTAACATAATTTTCAAATGCTCTTCAGAAAATCCTGACTGAAGCTCCCAGTAAACCTCAGAGAGTACGAGACCCCCACTCAGTGCCCTGCTTTTTGGTAACTTTTCCACACTCTGAGTAGGTAAAAATGGAGCAGGGGAAAGCTGTCGGTTCATTGGTGCACGCCACACTCCTTGCACAAATAAAACAGTTTGTATTAAACTCCCCTGAATTGCACTAATATGTACAAAGAGAGTAAAACACAGAGCCTTTTAAGGTCATCTCCAACCAAATTGAAGTAAATTAATTAATTAGTAATTTCTTAATGGTGTTACAAGAGCCAGTGGGAAATTATTACCGTTAATTGTCTGCATGTATATCTATGGATGTGCACAGAAATTATTTCTACAAACACTGTATCAAGTAACTGTTTGAGAAAGCCGTAGAAATGCTGAGTATTTTTTTGATCAGTGCATCTGAAAAGCCTGTTTCCCAGGTATTTGTCACATCATCAGTGCTCCAAGAGTGATTTTCTCCACTATAACAAGGGAGGAACAGGAACCTCTCTCACAAAAGAAATAGAAAACACTATTGATTTTACTTTTTAAGTCCACAAAAAAAAAAAAAAAAAAAAAAAAAATGTAGCCTGCTTTCCCATTCCTTATTCAGATTTAACAGAAGTCCTTAGTGTTTCTCCTGTTGTTTCCTACATCAGTGGGGCTTTTTTCACTAGTTTGCATTTGGAAAACACGTTTGCAGAAAGTGCTGAGTTTGAACATGAATAGATCTTATTTGTTAATTACACCTATAAAATCTCCGTTAGGACCCAGGGTGAGGCAGGGTGGCCCCACCATCCATCAGCTTTCACTGGCAAAGTGAGCTCCTCACCTGAACACAGCCCCTGCCATGAACTGCGCTGCTGAATGGATGTGCTTGTAAGGGCATCCTGGATGCTTGGCCTCATCTGCGTGGGGACATTCACTGAGCAGCACAGCTATGGCAGTCCAGGAGCATAGCTGTGGAGAGCTTTAGTGAAGATTGACTGAATCAATATCCCTATCATTGCTCATGTCAAGTAGTGAACTCCATCATTACTTGTATCAGTGTGCCCCATGGCATGTTAATTTGCACATGGCTACTCATAATATGCAGTGTATAGTGTGTCTGTGCAGCTACTTTTGTGTAGATACATTGTGAGGACAAGCCTTAGAAATGCAAACAAAAAATATGCCAATATACATAATAATAGATTTATATTTAAAATTGAACTCTCTCTTCTTCCATTGTGTAAGACCAGCAGGCATAAGAAGAAAACAATGCAATTTCACTTTTTATAACTGCGGTGACCAGAAACAAGCATGTATAAGGAAGAGATCTCTGACACACAAAGAGGGCATGTTGGCAAAAAATAAATCCTGAGAGGAAGCTTGCATGGTAGGGGCCTGCAGTTTCCCTAGGGTCAGGAGAAGGATGTTAGGTACTCTGCTCCTGTTGACCCTTTTGAGACACTTCAGCAAAAGCTCCTCTTGACTTCAGCAGAAGTTAACCTGTGAGTGATGGGAATACCCAACAGAGGTTATGCATTTAGAAAACACAATAAAACTTGTTGGAGATGCTTTGGAAGAAAAGGGCATTTTTACAAATGGGAGTTGTTTTGGGCAGGTCAGGATTTCCCTGCCAACTGTCCTGCTGCTTTCCTGCTTCATCCTAAACTGCTTGTGTTGTTTCTGTGATGATAGCTCTGTCTTTCTCCTAGGTATTTCTCTTATAGCAATAATGACATCTTCTTTTACATTTGCTGATAGCAGTACCACAAACCAGCATCCTGTTTGCCTTCTTTATTGCAGCTGCATACGTGGCAGAAGGCTTTAGGGACTTTCATGCAATAATTCCCAAATCTTTTTCCCGTAAGTATATTGCAAACTCAGCTCACTACAGAGCATTTCTGTCTAGTTCTGACTTCTATAATTTTTGTTTGTGTCATTTCACTTCTCAGTAATGTACACTTGTCTGCATACACTACCCAAGAGCTTCATCAGCCTGATTTCTTTGCTTCGTTCATATGTATTGTTTCATCTTAATATAAAGCCTACTTCAAAAGCCACATTCTCCAAATCCCTGGCAGGCAAGGAGTCTGTAATTGTTTTGTATAAATATATTTACTTTCAAATTATTCTTATTATTCTTATAATGAAAATTAAAACAATGGTATGTGAATTACAGAAAATCTGTTATGTGCTCAAGCCAAATAGTTATATTACTTCCATTGACCATGGTGAAAACAGCAGCACGGGGTTGTAGTTCACTAAATTTGCAGAATAGTGTAGGTCATTTCTGCTTAGCCAGTCATGCTGCCTTTGTAAAACACTGTTTGGTCATTGATTTTTTTTCCCCCATAGCTCTAAATTATTCCTCTTTTTAGGGCATACGTTTTAAAGAAAATCCTGCTATTTATGATGTGCAGTCATTCTGTCTTGCATATGATTTCTAGTAAAAATGCAATATTTAAAAAATCTTTAAAATGCCTGGCTTGATAAACTTCATAAAAGGTGTCCAGTTAGGCAGTGTTCAGAAATGTGAACACTTTTATATTCACCATGTTTCCCAGTAAGATTTTAAGTCAGACACTCTTGTCAGTCACATCCATGCAATCCTCCTGGGTTATTGTAGGGTGGTAGCAGGGAAGAGTTTGTTACACCTTTCATTTTCAAGTGAATGTCAAAGTTTTTCATATCTTGAGGTAATTATTGCCCATAGCTTAGTTATGTCGTTGCTACACCACCACGTATGAATACGTTTCTACCATGAAACTACTGTTCCACAGAAGGAAAGACCTGGTCTTTATCAGGTAAAACAGACTCCTCACGCACTCAGCTAGGCACTGAAGTAAATGCTTTCCTTTTTGGGGTGAGGTGAAAGAAGAGGTTTTTCACTGAAAGAAAAGTAAGATTTGGGGCAATGGAATGAAGAACTAATTTTTCACTTCAAGTTATCAGATTAGGAAAGAGGGACATAACTGTAAAGATGATTTATTCTACACAAAACATCATACAGTCCTGTGGAGAAAAGAGGAATGAATACTGGCATTAACTAATCTGAATCTTGGCCCTTTTTCATAGCACGTAGGTTTGCTGTGCTCATATCAGATCAAATTTACCAATTTACACTGTCACACGTAGTGAGGCTGTGCCAAATTTACACCTGAAATCTTCTAACTGCAAGTGATTGTCACCTATGGCATTATAACACAAAGGATTCATCCAATAAAGTCAAAACAGTTCTCTTACCCACTTTTGTTGATTTGAGTGTCTTTGTACCTCATGGCTGTAGAGATCCTCTTCTCTCACTCAGCGATCCTAATCCTGCTGTCCTAAAAACAGAATTGTCACTCCTATAATTTCCTCTAATGCTAGTTCCTGCTCTTAAATTTTTCATTCCATCCTTCCCCACCCTGGTTTCTTTATCAGTGCTTGTACTCTTCACTTTCCCATTGTCCTTATTTACCCCATAGAACTGCAAACCAAGTATTTGGGTCAAGTACAACCCTTGGGATCTTCCTGCCAAGAGGAGAATGTTGCAATTTCAGTTCATTTTCATCCATTTTGTTTGATGAGTTACTTACTTTCACAATTGTTTTGGAAAATCCATGCAAAGTGGATTCATTTTAAGTTCATTTTCAATTACCCCGAATTGCCAAAATGAATATTAAGAATGCAAAACTCTCAAAGTGACCTAAGAAGAGACTTGTAATGTTGTTTGGCTTCCCAGTTCCCTGGATGCCTTGTATTTGTCTTACTGATATTCACTGTTCATTTCTTCATGTGTTACAAACTCATTGTGTTGCCCATGGAAGTGTAGTTGTGTTTGTTGCTTTTGTTATTTAGGTGTATTGTACATGCTATTTGCAAGTTATCTCTTTTGATGTGATTGTTTCTTTGCCACCATATTTATTCTGTAACAAAACTGAGTGGCATCCTCTATTGTTTTTTTCAGCCGGTACTATTAAAATAGAGACTCAGAGTGATGAAGAGAATGGGCGTGCCTGTGAAATGAATGGGGAAGAATGTGCGGAGGATTTACGAATGCTTGATACCTCTGGAGAGAAAATGAATGGCTCACACAATGGCCCAGGCAGCAAGGCTATGTCAGGAGTTGGAGGCATTCGACTTCCTAATGGAAAGCTAAAATGTGATATCTGTGGGATAATTTGCATCGGTCCCAATGTGCTCATGGTTCACAAACGAAGCCACACTGGTAAGGCCTGCCATAGTTTTTCCTTTAGCTGGCAAGAACTGGCCACATTTTAGGAACTAAGACTTATTTTCTGTATCATGCACATGTTTCTTCTTGTAAGATAATGCAGCATTGGTGGGCATTTGGAACTCAATTATTTTGTTACATCATGTTGGACACAGGAACTGAAATTTCTTCTTGATGGAATTCCATTTGTCGGGCTAGAAATTGTGCAGTTTGTTTGGTTTGAAGCTACATGAAAAATGAAATTTAAAAAAAAAGTATCTTTTTTTAATTTGCAAGATATTTTAAAGAATTGCTGAAGAAAAACTCATATGTGGCTAACTCTGTCCCAGTTCTAATGTTTCCAACAACGCAACAAAGCTCGTTATGGATGGGTGATTATGAATTGGAAAAATAAATGTTAAGGGAACTGTACTGACAGTAAAAGAGGGGTTAATTTTATGTCGAATATTTCATGAAGTAAAACCAAGTACTGCCACTGGTGAAATCTGGACTAAATGGTTTCTTTCCACTGGAACACTAAGAGACATCTAAAGATGTTGTGCTCCATAGGGATAGCTTTTCAGTATCAGTGCTTCGAATCTTCTTGCCTCGATTTTCTAATTCTAACTAGTCCTAAAGAATACAAAAAATGAAGAGGTTGATACAAATGAAGACTTAAAGATGAGGGTAAGTCTCAACTTACCTGATACAAACTGTCTGAAAATCAGGCTTTCGATCTAAACTCTAAGGTCATTCACAGTCAAAGGAGAACTGAACTGTACTGTTGTGCTACACAAGTTATTTTGAAGACAAATGAATATTCAAATGAGAGGGAATTTTAAAATATTTTGAAGGTGAGAATAACGTGTCAGATGGTTAGATTCCACTGAATTAGTGTGGCTAGTGAACATATAGATACTTTCTTCCTCTGCATCCTCACAGTTGTGCTTAACTGATTTCCTCAGAATTACTAAGGAATGAGATTAGCAAATTGTTTCCACAGTAATAGAAAGGATCCACTAAAAGACCCTGAGTGTTGTCCACCCCCTCCAGTGCTGTCTGTTGTAACTGTGGCTGTTCAAGCTCTGGAAAGGTGCAATCTGTTAGCATAACATGGGTTAGCCATGCTCAGAAGCAGTGCTGGTGATAGCGGTGCTGTTACATTGCCTACTTCGAAGTACTCTTCAATTCAATATGATAAATCCCTCTGTTAGGGAAGAGCAGATCATTATCTTTATTGGAAAAGCCACATCTAGTTCTCAGAAGAGAGGCTGCAGCCTACTTCCTAGATATAATAAAGTGCTTGTTGGTCTATTGTTTCCTTTTTTTTTTTTTTTTTTAATTGAATGTTAATGTGATCCTTTAAAAGTTGATAAATGCATATGGAAACTGCCTTGGACGGGAGGCCTTTTAAACAGACCCATGGGCTTGATGAGGATGCTATAGTAGTTGAAATAATGTTGCAACTTAAAATGCATTTAGAGGTAGAAGTCTTAGTGCTTGTTTTAAGAAGGCTTCTGTTTAATTAAAAGTAAGCTGTTGCATTTGGAGGAGCTGTTTCAGGTCCCTGTGGAGCAGAGGCAGTGTTTGCACTAGGGCTGAACGGGCCATGTGTCTGATACTTGATTTTAGGGAGGCAGTGCTTCTAGTGCACTGTTTGGTACCTGACATGCTGAGTCTCCAAAGGATGAGCTGGGCTGCCTGTTCCCCATGACAGCACCTCCTGGGGTCACCTTACTGGTTTCCCAGGCATAGACCTCCAGATGCCCAAACTCCCTACCTGGCAGATGGGCTCGTGTGCCTGCCAAGGGTGTTTGGGGTTGCTAACACACAAAAGCTGTCACCCTAAGACTTCTCCACCCTTTGCAGACCCTTCCCCTTGCCAATGGGACCCTCTCTTTAATGAGGGAACATTGTTAAAACCTACAGTGGAAGCACCTCATGAGATGTACTTTGCTCAGCAGGACCCCCTTCTTTTACACTTAATAAAACTAAAGGGTGTGAAGTTGTGCTCCAGAGACCTTCCAATGAAAGAAAGCCTTTGCTTTCCCTCCAGCCTCATCGTCAGCTCCTCTCCTGAGCAGCCTTTTTAAGCATTTTTCAGGGCCTGGCAAGGGAGTGGAGGCTCAAAGCTGGTAGTTTAAATTAAGAGGACGTCATGGGGAAACTGTGGTGACTGCTTTTCCTTTCAGCTGCATTATGAAAATTAAAGTAGAAATGGGATATACTATTAGAGACATTTAACTGACTATGCCAAAGCCCATTTCAATACATGCCTGGTGAAGGAATAAGCCGCACAAATGAATTACTTTGCTGCTAATTCATGTAAAACCTGCATATGCAGTAAGGCTTCCTTAAATAAATATTTGATAAGTGAACAAAACTCTAGCATGCTAAAGTGCCAAAATAAAATGACTGCCTGACCTGATAAAAAGCATAATTACTTTAAATGAATACACCTGCCAAGTGCAGATATGCAGAGCAGCACCTGATATTTCTGCCCCCTCCTGTCTGCTAGGAGCTGTACAGCACTGACTGCTTCCTAGCACCTTACCTGTTGCTCCCATCTGTGGAGTGAATCCCACTCACAGATGTCTGACTCTCCTCACTCTCCTTCTCCAAGGCTTTCAGTACATTGACTTTCTCCAGCTTGCTGCTGTCTTGCTTGGTGTTTAGGAAAAAGATCTACAAAGGAGAGAGAAACCCTCCTCCTGCTCCTTGGTGCTAAGACCTCAGGGTATAGATTCAGGCTTCTCTTACTCATTGTGCAAATATGTATGTGCATGGTGTGCTTACGTATATGTGCATATATATATATGTGTGTGTGCATAGATATATACATTCCCTCTTTATGTGTACATGCCTTTAACTTAAGTCATCAATTAGTTCACTTATGTCTTGTTAGTTGGGTCTGAATGTCTCCAGCTTCTTTAAAAAACTAATGCCAAAACAAAACAAAGAGAGCTATGCATGTCTCTGAGTATCAGGTGATTTTGTCACGGTATTGTTTAAGAAGTAATAAATATTTCAATTAAGAGGATCAATATTCTTCACTGAATGAGTAACCCATGGTCCATGCTCCCACTAAGGCTTGTAAATCACTGCAGTGGTGGTTGATTCAATTTAAGGCTCCCATTGCAGTTTTTGCTTCTGGGCCCATATTAGTCCATAGCTACGCACCAGGTGGTGAAATTGGCCCGGGATAAACATGTGTGTTCAGAACAGGTAAGAAAATAGCACCCAAAGCTGACTGTTTAAATATAAGATGCATGACATTTTTTCTTCCCATCCTTCCCTTTTTGGGGGGATAGCACCACACCCAGCAACCTTCCATCAGTGACCATTTCCATTCTAAAAGGGCTAGGAGCTTTCCTGGTCTCACAAGGCAGGCTTTCCCCACCCGGGTAGTTGCAGCATGGACAACCGAGGGTCAGCCAAGCTACACATAGTTTCAGGATCTTGCCGTGTTGGTGTCATTTTCCTGGCACAGCAAAGTGAGTGTGGGTTCCCTTACATTCGGTGCCACTGTAAGTTCTGTAGAAATATTTGGCATGCAGCAGTCTCGTTTGAAATGCTCCGTCCACCTGTCTTCTCCACACAGTGCAAAATTTCACCCTGTAATTGCGAAAGCTGTAGGTTGGAAATAGATTTCAGTGTTACTTTGCTTTACATTTCATTCATGGAGTACTTCTATGGTCCTTGTTTTCTCCTCATACACTCTGAGTAAAAGTAACAGAAATGAATACTTGAAAAGCTCTTTAGTAAGAATTAACCATTTCTTCTGAATTTGTGTCCCCCATGACAAACTGACTTCTTCAGCACTATTTCAGTCCATTTCTGAAAAATACCTTCCACACTGAGTAACTAGCTGAAAGATTAAGAGGTAAAGCAGACAGACTCTTACCCATTTTCTTTTTCCCTAACAACTACTGTGCGTGGTTTATGAAGTACATTGCAAAATCTATAAGGCTAATTCTGGCATTTTTGTGGGTCAACCCAGTTGAACCAATTGCAGATATAGTTTAGAGGAATACAGCTACTTGATGGACAAAGAAAGTGAGCTCATTTGGCTTGAAAGGGACTATGCTGATCTGCTTGCAGCTGTTTGACCAATGGTAATATCTTGCTATAAAGCAGATTAATTTTATTGTTGCTGAATGCTAAATCTACCAGCCCTGATGGCGGAGTTTGCAGATTTTTGGTTTATGGCTGTGCTGCTGTCTAATCGATTTTCATCTGTTCTACTGCATTACCCAAAAGTCAGAAATTACCATGCTGCACATATAGGCTCACATATGTACATGCAAGTTGGTCCTAGATGTGCAAAATAATACATGATGATTAAATGAGAGAGAGAAAGAAATTATTTCACACGTATTTTTTTTTTTTTGCATATTTTAACTTCAGCACTGAAATTTTAAATTCAATATTACTGTTACATAAAGAAAATCAAAACTAAGAACAGGTCATCTCTGGGCTGTTTCTAATACTGTCAGTGTGTCATAATTACTAGAGCAGATTACATTTATACCTAAGGGAAACAGAGTTCAACAAATGAGTTTCAAAGTCTGATTTGACTTAGGCAAGGACTATGGAGAAATGGGCTTGCAGGAGTGGTTCCTGGTGACAGAATACTCTCGTATATAAATTTTCCTTTACTCCTACCTGGTACAAATGGCAACATATTTTAATTCCCACTGACTTTAGAAAAGGCTTCAACTGTCTTAAATTTTTTAAAAAAAGCTAAGTGAATAAATGAGCATATTGATTTTAAACAGCACTAAAAAGCAAACAATTGCCATGTTAGTTTTTATAAAGGCTAGTTGATTTGCTTCCTTGATAGCAGGCACCAGTTTACACAAATCAAGGCTGTGTCTCCAAGTTTTAACCCACATCAATCCAAACCATAGACCAGCAGAGCCCATTTGTGCAGCTCCTCTGCTTATACCTGGCCTGGAGAAGGGCTGGGACTTCAGCATGGAAGTACAGAGCTTCCTTTGCACTGTCTTAACTTATGTGATTTTACTCTCTCTCTTTCTCTCTCTTTCTCTGTCTCTTTCCTGATTTGGCTGCTTAGGGACAGACAGGTAATGGAGAAGAAATTGAAAGGGAAAATACAGGGAAAATGTAAATGAAAAGAAGTTATTATAACTGTTATAATGAAGTGCCTTTCATTTAAATATAAGAATGTAACGCTGAAATGAACTTGTGATCCTGAAATGCATTTTTAATGAGTTTCCTTTTTATTTTGCTGCTTCAGTGGCATATTTTAAAGACCCTTTGAAAGAAGCCACATTAAAAACCCCACCAAATGCCACAACATGCAAAATTGGATATTGGTTTATTCCAAAACTGCTGATCAGGAAGAGTGGCTCTTCAACACAAAATGTTGCAGTCACTTTATTTAAATGAGTTTGAATTTGCATTGTGATGTGCCATTCTGATTTAGAAAAAAAAAATTAGATTTTCAGATCAAATTGCCCCAGCCAGTGAAGCATTAAGAAACTGGCAGGTTTAGTCTGAAAGCCTCGTGTTATATCAAACCTGCAGCCGGTGGAAGTCACAGAGCAGCAGTGAGAAAACAACTTTCTCACTGAAATCTTTCTCTTGTTACCGCTAAGATTTTTTGTTCTCACATATTTTCTCCTTCTTCCTGTAGGAGAACGCCCTTTCCAGTGCAATCAGTGCGGAGCCTCCTTTACACAGAAGGGCAACCTTCTGCGCCACATAAAGTTGCATTCAGGTGAAAAGCCCTTCAAGTGTCACCTGTGTAACTACGCCTGCCGTCGCAGGGATGCCCTTACGGGACACCTGAGGACTCACTCGGGTAAGTGAAGGTGTGGGACCATCCAGGGGCACTCATCACTGTACCCACTGAGAAGGCGGAGGTGTTTGTAGCCCCCAAGCCTGAAAGGTCTTCTCACCCTGGGGAGGCGAGTAGCCCCATGTTGGGGTTAACCAAGCTGTGAGCTGGCCACTGTGTTTTAGCAGCAAAGAAATGACTAAACACATCTCATTCTCATGCTCGTGTATTTTTTCCCATACTTCTTAGCTGATTAAAAGTTTCTGTATTGGGGTTTCATCTTACAAGCCTCATGTGACTAATCCATTTCATGGAACCACGAACATGAATTAAAACTGATGAATTGGTTTACGGTTTGGGTGGCATTTATCAGCACATAGAGATAATGTAAGTTCTAAACAGTAGGTTTCAAGTCACAAAGTCTCAATAACCTCTAGTCTGGTAGTCATTCTTGACCTAAGAGTGAATACCACCCACAGCATTTAGCAGCAGTTATTTGTTGCACCTCATTATTACAACTACTTTGAAAGAGAAAGACTGGGGAGGAGGGAGAGGGTGGGAGAGAGAAAGATAATAATCTTCAGAAAAAGAGGACTTTCAAGAGTTTTTCAGTGTTTTGCCTCAACAGTATATTGGACAAATATTTTTTAACAGCTGCACTTTTCCGTTACCGTGAACCTTTCATTGTTTGACAGAAGCCATAGTCATACACCTTTTGTGAAGCAAAACCAATATAGCACCTTCAAAGTGCCTTTAAAAGCAGAGTGTTGTCTCATCTAGTTTCCCATGCTAAGCTGGAAATGCAAATTTTTATTTGGATAGACCTCCAAAACACAATGCTAAAAAAAACCCAACAGTGGTAACTTTACTTGTGAAAGTTGGCTTTGGGACTAAGTTCTGGCTATCAGAAGGGGAGCTCTCACAGTGACATTTCTGTGTTGCACAAAACTAAGGAAATTCTTCTCTAGAACACACATTAAATAATAAGAACCCTAGTGTTGGTCCCAGATGTCCAAAATAATTTCCACTTCCCCTGTCCAGCCCTGGCCCAACTCAGGAAAGAGTATTTTTTAAAATACTACTTTGCCTCCCTCTTCCTTACTGTTACTGATTTTCATGGCTGCACAATTTTAAACATAATTTTTCATGTATGCATGAAATTACACCTAGACACTTTTGGCAAACTGAGGATTCGGTAGCAAAAGAGACAATGCATAAACTATAGATTGTGATTAGTTCTTGCAATTGGCAAATTGATATCAATACATTATAAAATAAGCTGGATGTCTGAGTCTGATTTTCACTTGAGAATTTGTAAATGGAATTCAAAAGTTAAGCTGTGTAACCATCTAAAACTGTGAAATCACATATAAGGTAACAGTCTTGTCATGCTAAGACAGAAAATTCAGGTCCACAAGTCTATGAAACTGTATTCTTTCCGCAAAACTGTAACTACCTGCGTCTGGATTGGTGTAACGCAGAAAATGTTTTGTCATGCCATGTCTCTTGGATTTCGAGAAGCAGGAAACATATGAAATCTAACATTGTCCTAAAAGGGTTGAGCTGATTGTGGTTACATCAGAATTGGCATCCAGTCATGGGCAGGTGTCTCTACCTACACTGTCAGTTCCCCAGTGTCAGTTTCTGTGGGAGCTAGGCACTACAGCAACTATACTCAGAATTTGAAAGGTATCTCAGTTTCTAATTTGTGCAGATGCCATTTTCAAAGATTTAATGTCTCAGTCTTTATCTGATGTGAATCATCTAAAATCATCTTGCAGCACCCACAGAATTGGCCTGTTGATGTGAAGATAATCAACTAGTTTTCCATTAGTTTGGGTTTAGGTTTTGGGTTGTTTGGTTTTTTTTTAACAAAATCTTCTTTCAGTTCACCAGAGCATGGGTTTATTTTTGGGATGGGTTTTTTTCCTGTTCTTCTTACCATTATTAATAGACTGTTGAATACCTCATCTGAATTTCTCCATTGATTGTGTTTTCTGCAGTTGGCAAACCTCATAAATGTGGATACTGTGGTCGCAGCTATAAGCAGCGCAGTTCATTGGAAGAACATAAAGAACGCTGTCATAACTACCTGCAAACCATGAATATCTCAAGCAGCCTTTATTCAGGTAATGAACGTGCCCATTTGGGGATTAACTCTGTCTTGTCATGTACACAAAAAAGAAGTGCAAAAAGAACAGTAGTACCATTTGCAGCATCTTTTGCATTGGGGAGGCACACCCCCACCCCATATGTATGATATTGCATCTGGATTTATTCTATATTTGATAAATATTTGGTTGTTGTATCATTTTGTTTAGCTCAAACAAAAAGCCAAAGTAAAACTCAGATGTGTAGCAAAACACTCACAAGACATGGAAAATTTCAGTTCACCATCTCAAGACAGTATGACTACATCATCTTACCACCTTTCCCTTTTGCCCCGAATCCTGTATTGCAGTACTTTTGTGGATATATTCTTAATAAAGGCTTAATATCAGTGTTCTGGGTAAGGCTGCAGAAGCTTCCACACTGCACATCTTCTGCTCTTTCCAGGCACAGCTTAAAGGGCTTACTTGATGTTCCAGGCATCGAATGATTCTGGGTGGAGAAGGAACTTAAGCCACACATATACACCCCAAACTACTAGAAAGTTTATTACAAGCTCTAAATTAGGTGTAAAACCCTGAGATATCCCAAGCCAGAAAGACAGAGACCTAAAGGCTACCAAAGAACAGACCAGGCACATGCCACCGCGTGATACGTCTGTGGTTCATCTCCGAGTCAAACCGATTGTCTCCATCGTTAGGACAGTCTGGCATACTTGACCACTGGGACCAACTCATCTAACAAAGATGAATCATCTGTCTTTGATCCCACTTTCCAAGCACGAGGACACGAAGCCAGAGGCATTTAATATAGCTAGTTTGTCTGAGATAATCCAGAAAGGCTAATAATTTCTTGACAGCTTTCTTCCCAACCTCCTGTTTGAAAGAAAACTGGGGGCATGTGGTGAACTGTTGTGCTTCCCTGAGAGATCAGCCTTATGATGAAGGTAAAGTCCATTTCTCAGAGAATATCAAATCAAAAATTATGCCCAGAAATACAGCAAGCAGATATTGGGGTTTGGATTGGTTTTTAACAAAGATCCTAAAGTTCCATCTGGGATTGATTGCAGTAAATAGCCATACAAAATCCCCTCACGTGTGCAATTTTAGATAGAGATTAAAAGATCCATCTTCTGTGGTGGAGTTTCAGCCCATCCAGTAAGTTATACTTCTTGTATACCTTTTTGATCCTGTCAGTATATGTTATTTGGCTTTTCAAATTATGAAAATGGAAGGTTGCCTCTGACCTATCTGCAATGACGCCTCGTTTAATATTTTGTATCTGGACAGAACCTGAATATGTTTTTACATGCTATCAAATAATGTAAAGTATATGCACATAATGATAGCAGCAAATACGGCTGAGATGCTTCTGGCAAACAGCAAGTTAAAGCAGCACCTCTTCTAATTTTATTGAGGGGCTGGAGAATGTATGTATAAATAGAAAAGCTCAATGTAATACACAGTAGGCAGCAATACTTATTCCTCAAAGAGGTGGTAGGATTTAGAAGCAAATATACTGTGTTAGTATTTGAATTTTGAGTATCTGGCACATGCATTTGAATGCCTGCACACAGAACATGAAAATCTGCGTGAACAAGTAGCTGAATTACTACTAAAGTCTTAGTAAGCAAAAATATCCAGGTGAAACTGGTGTCAGGAATTATAAACTTTGATAAGGAATAATACCATTTTAGAGATGGACTTTTGTTTATAGAAACTCATGACAGGAGAGTTTACACTAGCTTAGGACTGAATGTCTAATATCTCAGTGGGATGAAAACGTGTGGAATTCATGAGTGCTTTGGAAGAATTACTTCTTCCTTGCATATACTGAAAATATTATATAAATCCATATTTAATAGGAGTGATTTTTCACATTAGGCAAAAAACCCCAAAAAACAAAAACCAAATAGGGGATAAACTTCAGGGTTTAGACCTTGTATCCAACCAAAAACTTCACTCTTAAACAAATTGAGTTATCAGAACTAATAAATCGATTTATTTGTGTTTCTAAAAGAGGAAACTTTCCTGCATTTTTCCTAGTATTTTTCATTCTAATCTATTCCACTTCACTGCAACTATAATATTTTACCATTTTGCCATTTTACATTATTTCCTTATAAACTCAAAGATGAAAATGTACAATGAAACAGTTGAGAATGAGTGGGTGTCCTTCTGGGATTTTTAATGCATTCTACATTATATCTAGAAAAGCAAATAGCTAAGCTACCACTGTTCTTGTAATATTTCAGGGTGTGATATGGAGCTATTAAAGCCAAAATTCAGGCCCTTCAGACTCAAAAAAGTTTGTACAAAAATCTGCTAGAACATCTGATTTGATATTCTGCTAGATTGGGATTGCTTTGTACAGCATTTTTAAAATACTTTGTGCAGTATACTTAAAAAAATCATCAGTTGAAAGGGCCTGAACTGGTAGAAGCTTTTAATCAGCTTGTAAATCTAACAAATCTGATTGATATATCATAAATATGAAGTACTTAAATAAGGGAAAGATCCAGCAAAGAGAGTAAACGGGAGCAAGAGACTGTATTCATATTTTAATTCTTGTTTGCTTTCTTTAAAAAAGGAGGCTCAGCATGAAATTAGGAATCTGCTGAAGTTAATGGCAAAATTCTTATTTTAGAGGATGAGAATCTCACTGTCTATGTGAAGTTCTTCTTTTATGGATATTATTTGGAGTTTTGCATTTGAGTTGAATGAAAGTGTGCTGAAGTCTTACCAGGCCTATATAAAATAGCAGAAGACATAGTTTACAAAGTTTAAAGAAGGTCAATTACAATTCTTCAGTCACTTGTGGATTTTTATTTGAAAAGATAAAATATTTTTTTTTTTCAGTTCACAAACACCAAGTTACAGAAAAATAGTTATCAGATTGGTAGCAAATTTCAGGAGGGTTCAGTTGCAAAGGCTTGAAATTAGTATGTAATTTTTACTTTTCTATGTAGCAGTTTTAAAAGTTTGAGAATTGAATACATAACTTACCCACTCTCAAACTGATTAGAAATGGAATGTTATTATATCCTGAACAGATATTTCTTGATAATTTTCACTTTTAACTAGCAATTCAATCATTTGTTTCCCTGTTGAATAGGCTGCTTTGTCTCTTCCTGAAGTGGTATCTGGAAGCCTTAGCCAGCACAAGATGCTGGCGTGTGCTTGTTCAATGATGACTAGGTACCAACAATGCCCTTTACTCTTCTTCAACTTCATGATCAAATTCTGCTCATATCTTACATTTGTCACAGTCTTCAGTATCTTATGGGGCTGGGGCATAATTAATTCCATGAGACTCACTGTCACTGTCACTGAAGTACGCGTTACTGCAGCGGGGACTGCAGAGTTGTGTACTCTTCAGTTTGGTGCTGTGGAGTGGTGTTGTCTAGGACCCTTTACCTCCTCCTTCTAATCATCCACCAGACCGTGATTTCACATCTTTCAGGAACAATGAAACTTTCACAAACATCCTTTTATGTCAGTGGTATATTGCCAAAATAATATTGCATAGGAACAGCGTGTTCTCCACTATTGAGAAAGACCCAGGTGCCAGAGTAGTGGGTTCTGTGAACCAGTAAACCCAGTGATAAAACAAATTCTCACCAGGCACACACAAAGGCAAAATGTAGCAGAGTGGTGCATCCAATTGAAATAGCTTGCAGAATCAAATCTAAAAGTCATCTTTTATTTCTCTCTTTAATAGCAACTCACAAGTTCAGGAAAAATACCTGCATCCTAGTATTAGATAACAGTAAAATTAACCCCTTTCTCTCCTGTCTCTGACCTCCCTTGCCAACTCCCTCCTTCACCCCCTCCCCCCCAAAAAACCCAACCAAAACCAAACAAAATCAATTAATCAATCAGTTGTGTTGTGATCTTGCTGCATATCACTTTTCCTTTAGATGTTGGAAGTCAGAAATACCTTTCCATATATTTCTCATAGTCATTGCTTTGACAATGCATTTTCATACATCCCTCCCTTTTCTGCAGGAAAGTACTGAAGTAAAATGTAGTGAAAGTGAAAGAGTCTCCTTTTCCTCAAGCCTTACAGCTGAGCTCCTTTCTAATTCAACAGTGTCACAGCAGCAGCAGGAGGTTGGGAGACAGGTTTGAGTGTTGGATATCAGTGCTCCACTATGGATGTGACTTTAGCAACTTAAGTTGTCATTTAAAGTCTAAAATTGCAACAATGAAGTATAGAAATGTTTACCAGGGAAAAAGAAGAGGGTGGGGAGAAGGGCAGGTGTAGCTTGCAAATGAATCTTCTGCTAGAGATGAGAAGTATGTCCCCTTTTCCTGCTGAAAAAGTGATGATTATACAGGCAGTTCTGCTGAGAAAGGTGCAGAGGGATGGTGGGGGATGACAGCAGGAGGATGAAAAGATGAACTTCTTTACGTCCAGTATAATGTTAGGACCTCATTTATTCACAGAAATGCAGAGTGGCTCCAGAGCAAGGGTGGAGGTATTACATTACGTACAGGCAGACGCCTTGCAGCTGCAATCTCATTTTTGTATCCTAAAGGAGGGAAACATGAACATGTACATAGATAGATCAGCATGAACGACTGTTAACAAGAGTCAGAATCATCCTGTGTCTGTGGTGGTGAGCTTCTCCTTCCAGTTGGTTGGGATCTTAAAGACATTAGCTGAGAAACAATAACGTGAAGACAATAGTTCCATTAAAATGGAACAAGTGTGCCTAACCCTTCTGATGTCATTTGATTTCAGTCATAAAAGAGGATACTAACCAGAGTGAAATGGCTGAAGACCTGTGCAAGATAGGGTCAGAAAGATCCCTCGTGCTGGATAGACTAGCAAGTAACGTCGCCAAACGTAAGAGCTCTATGCCTCAGAAATTTGTTGGTAAGAGTTAAACGTTTGCTGTCTCCTAAAAAATAAAACAAAACCAAAAAAACTATCTCACGAGATTTTCACTTTTGCTTTATGATTTTAATTTTTCTTGTTTTACTAAATTAGCAATATCTATAAAAGCAGATACAGAGATGTGTTGGGGTTAAAAAAAAAAAAAAAAAAAAAAAACCAGAACAAACCAAACCAAACAAACTTCTCCAGCGTACATTTCTGTATGTAATTTTGCACACCTGGAGATTGATTTTAAGTCTTTTTTCTCAGCTTTTGCTAATGCTTATGAACCAGATCATTACACGATCTGGACAGGCTCTTGAAGTTGCCTTAAGAACCTGAAGATACGAATACATGTTTCCTATTGGGAAAGCATTTGACCATACTTTCAGAGTTAGTTTATTAACATATTGGATGACATTCAGATCTGGCCATATTGGTCTTTGTGAAAGTATCTGTGAGTAGTTGATGATATTCTTCATCCCTTCATAAAGCCTGTATACTTTACTTTTACAGCCCAAAATAATCATGGAAACAAATAAAACCAGATCTGAGAATAATACCTAAAAGATCTTTGGGTATATTCTATAAATAATGCAAAAACTTGGCCTTTTTACACCTAGTAGTTTTCTGTCTTAACAGTAAAAAAAAATGGAGGCTATATGTATATTTTTCTGTTCCATAAGTCTGTACCAAATAGTGGTCACATGAGTTTTGTGTGACACACAGACAGTATTTTGTCAGCTATGTAGAGTTAGTCTTACATAAATAAAAACATGGGAGATCAGAGGACAGCATCTACTCATAGCTAGTCAGATTATAGAATCATAGAATCATAGAATAGTTAGGGTTGGAAAGGACTCTGCATATTCATTTATAATATCATTCTATAGGAGACAATTAGAGAAAAATGAAGTTTTTGAAACAAAACACATGTTAAGAAGGTCTTCAGTCAAAAGTCAAGGTCAAAAAAGACCAGTTTATGGGACAGAAATTCCAAATATACCTTATTCGATGAGGACACAAGGTTGAAAAGAAAATTAGTATTTCTGAGACAAGGAAAGGGGAATCTCAGCTACAACAGGAGATCTGAAATGGAAGTCCAAGATTTTTTTAAAGTCCAAAGGCAACAATAGCAGGAGGTAGTCAAGGACAAGAAATGCTTATGTTTCTTAAAGGACAAAAGCTGTAGTAGAGATAGTTACCAAAAATATATCAACTACGTGAGGCAAACCTGATTCATTTAGACACTCTAGTACCTGATAGCGTTAGGCAAAATACTAATTCTGTGAAAGCTCCAGGGAGACTAAAAGTATTAAAGTTTAAAAAGTACTAGCAAGTATCTTATATGAGATGTATCTGTGGGTGTGGACTAGCTTTTTCATTCTCCTTTTTTCTTTTCACCCTGAGAAACAGTAAAGACAGCCAGTTTAACTACAAGTTTTAGGAGGGCTGAGTTTCCTGTCAGTTAGTTATTCAGGGTGTGGTGTAGGAAGACAACCTACTGGCAGTAGATATTAATGGAAATTTGCTAAACTCCAAAAGGATGAACTTTTCTGACAAGAAAATGCCCCCAAATCCTTTCCTTTCCAATCCTCATCTGCTGCTTCATGTAATAGGTACATTCCTGATTAACACAAGGTTGGGCCAGCTGGTCAGGAGAGCTTTTGTGTAATAAAACATGTTTATTGCTCCTGTAGATCACTGTGTCATCCCAAATCCCATGCTGAATTCCAGGGAGAAGGAGCAAATGGCACCCTTTGCATAAGGGAAAGATGATCTGCTGCTTCACTCTTCTTTCTCAAGGCTAAATTCATTACCTTTCAAAAGTGAGATTGTTCACCAAATTAAGCCAGTTATCTGTAAAATTCTCTATGTGTCCCAAACTGGAATAGCTCCCAGACCCGAAAGCAGAACTGTGCCATCCAAACCAGAGAGTGAGAACTGTAGGTGGGGTTGACACATGTTTATCACGTGGAAACAATAGGCAGTAAAGAAAAGGCAGGGGTTTACAATCTGGTACCTACTGCAGAACCATAAGCAGTGCAAAGCTTGAAGTGCATCAAACCATTAGCAGTTTAATTTACTTATGCTCTGATAACCACAGAAATGAGCTATTATTTTTAATGAGTAGAAGTGTTACCTGCATTGCCCAGATATAGAAATGCTACCTGCCTACCTCAACTTTGTGTCTGTTTCAGACACTCTGCTTGGAAACGATTTTTCATATGAGCACTTGATCCTCTCAGTCCAACAGCCAGCTAGTTAGGCTACATAAAGCAAAGACTACCCAAGAAATAGCTATTAAAATCATGCCTTCCAGATGCCTCAAATTTTGTGTATAATGAAGACCAGTGCCACTTCTCAGGGGTATACATTGCCCATGGAATATAAATGATTTTGACCTCATTTTTAACTCCTTGTGTCAAGGGTATACTTTCATATTAGCAGAGTTTTTCTATATTTAACTCAAGAGTCTTTCACAATGCCTGTTTTGAATCTTAAGCCTCAGACTCTGCCTGAAGACTATAGCAGTAGAAAGGGTAAATCTGGAAGAAAAAAGAATGTATCCCCATAGAGGGGTGCTCACATTGGTGGAATAACAGGGAAAGGAAACAAGAGGAAGTAGAATTTTGTGCAGCACAGCTAGAAGGTGTCTGTACCCTACATCCCTTGTAGGAACTTATGAAATGCTCTGTGTTTCTTTCTCTGCTTGCAGATCATGGACAAGCTAGCATGAAACCATATCTTGCGGGAAATGTAGACAACAGGAATTTCTACACTTTAGCCCCATCATTGCAATAGAGTCATGCTAGATGTTTTCTGAGCTCTTTACTGACTTTGAATAGTCAATTTGACTAGAATCTGGGTGGGTAATTCTTGTCAACTTAATTTGCAGATCTGGTAAACTTTCCATGCTCATATTAACATTTATTTTAGACAAATTAGGACTTTCCAAGGCCTACCAGCAATGTCATGCAGATTAGAAAATGGTGACAGCCCCTCATAGAGATGTTTGTGGCTTTCAGTGAATTTCCCAAGATCTACAGAGCTAGAAAATCCATCCAGACTGTAAACAGGGTGTTACTGGTAGTTCCTAGGAACCTGTGGGATTTTCTTATCCCTTTGCATTTGTATAAATTTCTTAGGGGCCTTATAAGAACATTGGTGCTTTACACTGATGGAGAAGACTGTTGGAGTTCATAAAAACAGCATCTGTGCACTTAAAAAGTTTCTTCCACTCCTAAATTTTACTTTCTCTGTTTTGCTTAGTCCTATCTGTCCTGGAATCTTGAGAAATTGTAGTGGAACTCAGCATTCAATACAGGGGAATCCAGCTATAGATACATAAGTGCAGTCTGATTTTAAAAAGTTAAAGAGTCCCCCCCTTATATTTGGTATCCCAAATCAGAGTCAAAGTTACAAGTAAGAAGTAATCTTGGTCTATATACCTTGCTCTATAGGGCTTTTTGTCTCATAGGAAAAATATATCCCAACTACGAGTGCTCTTAATTTTTTTTCATGGTTCTTGGCTGCTCCTGTACATGACAACTTTTTGACACCACAATTTCTAGAAACATAAGTAGCTTCTAGTAATGTGTCTACGATGGCTTATTTAAACAACAAGGGGGGGAGGGGGGGAAATTGAAAAGTTAAGATTTTATTTTTGTCCAAAATGACATATAATCACATTGCCAATGTGAGTTATTTGTAAGAAACTGAAGGTCTAAAACTAAAACATACCATTTCCACTATAAAATTGTAGTATTTTGGGGAAAAAATATTGACAATGTGCTTCATGTTCTGAAGCATGGAGGCCAGGCTGGCTGTAACTGTGCTTGTCTTCACTGTCTTCACTAACCACAAAGGCTTGCCTCAGTTCACTGCAGGAGGCAGATGAGGGAGTCCAGATTAAAGGAGAAAGAGAGGATGGAGCACTCAAGCTTTAGCTCTCATGAATCTCCATATAGTTAGCTCCAGCATCCGTTTTCATCCATTTGCCTTTCCAAAGACCTCAGATTATTTTCTAGGTTAAAACAAACAAAAAACCCCACCAACCAACAATTTTTTTGAGCAGCGGTATTAGAGAACTATGAATACCTCAGGTGGTATTTGACCAATTCTTTTCTTTCATGTTGCTGTTTTATTAATCCACGATGTTTGGTTCCTTAATTACAAAGAAATCAACCCTCTAACTCCTGACTGCTTTTCACTACAGGTGAGAAATGCCTGTCTGATCTTCCATACGATGCCACCACCAACTATGAGAAGGAGAATGAGATAATGCAGACGCACGTTATAGACCAGGCCATTAATAATGCCATCAGTTACCTGGGGGCAGAGTCCTTGCGTCCCCTTGTCCAGACACCACCAGGTGGTTCTGAGATGGTGCCTGTCATCAGCCCAATGTATCAGCTCCACAAACCTCTCGGGGACAATCAGGCTCGTTCCAACCACACATCTCAGGACAGCGCAGTGGAAAACTTGTTGCTGCTTTCCAAAGCCAAATCTGTCTCCTCTGAACGAGACGCCTCTCCCAGCAACAGCTGCCAAGACTCAACAGATACAGAGAGCAATAACGAGGAACGCAGTGGTTTAATCTACCTGACAAACCACATAGGTCCCCATGCAAGAAATGGCATCTCCATAAAAGAAGAAAACAGGCAATATGATGTCTTGAGGGCAGGTACTGACAATTCCCCGGATGCTTTCAAAGTGATCAGCAGCAATGGGGAGCAAGTGAAAGTTTACAAGTGTGAACACTGTCGAGTTCTTTTCTTGGATCACGTTATGTATACAATCCATATGGGCTGCCATGGGTTCCGTGATCCTTTTGAATGCAACATGTGTGGCTACCATAGCCAGGACAGGTACGAATTCTCTTCCCACATAACTCGAGGGGAGCACCGTTTCCACATGAGTTAAAACTCCTCCAGCACAGATCTAACCTCAACAGCTGCGTTACTGGAGCTGCAGGAGCCACGACAGCAGCGAAGCACAAGTCAGCTGGACTGTAAAAGTAACAAAAGAATCAGAAGTTCAGCTATCTTCTTCTCCCACAAGAAAAGTTTTCCTTTTGGTAGCATGCATTGCAACTCAGTTTTCTAAAATGAGTACTAAAGTTTTTACTGAAAATGTCTGATCACCAAAAACCTTTAGTAATGTAAGTAGGAGCTTTTGTAGTCACATAGCTGAAAGCCCTTCCTTTAACTGATGCTTCTTGCAAACCTCCCTTGCCAAAACTGTTAACCATGTCCAGGATGCACCATGCCGATGAGGACACAACAGGCAGGAGTGGCCAAGCTTTCTCACTTAACACCCTGAGCCCAGGTCTCTTACACCAGATGTACATTTTTTTGACTTCCTGGTATCATTTGACTCTTTTGGGAAGATTAAACTCGACTAAAGATGGAGGTGCCCACCTCAGATGACTTCACAGACAGCTGGGGTGGGACGGGACCCTCCAGCCAGAGGGTTCTGAGTTGCTTTGGTGGTAAATATAGAATATTTCCACCTGCAAGGGTGCTGCCTTGTTTGTGTCACTGGGCAGGCAAGCGGGTATGTGAAAGATAGAAGAAACGCCCTTGTAATATACTCTGTGAAATATGAACTGCATTTAATGTATAGGAAAAGGGTATTGTTGGCTCTTCTTTGAATAAATGTTTTCTCTCCCTACCCAATAAAACCCCACTTTTCGTTTAGCAACCCCTCCTCTCTCTGCATAAACAAGTTACAATGTATTTAATTGTTCCTTCTTTCTTTTTTTATGCTTTAGTTATTTAGAACAGTACGATGTACAGTTGAGAAAAGCCCTAGCTAGAAATATGTGTGGGGAAAGTCTCCTTACGCACATCTTTCATCTTTTTAAAATGCCTGGAAAATATCCGAATGTCCCTTTCTTACACATGAAAAAAAAACCCATTTTGCTTGCACAGATGTCCTCTTGTAGATTCTGTGGCTCTACTCATAAGTTTTGCACTTAATTATTTTTAAAGCACTGACCTGAATTAAATCAGCCAGTCAAAATTTGTAGCCTTCTCCTTTCTTCCTGGCACTTGCTGTTTAACGAAGGACCAAGCCCCACAAAGGTGCTGAGAACCCTGGCTTCCTATTCAACAAATCATTTCACCATGTGCTTTAGGTTACTTTTACCTCAGTGGAACTAATCCTAAGGTTAAATAAAAAAGTGTTTTGCTGAATGGATACCAGAGAATGCAGCAGTTGCAGAGTGTAGTAGCGTCTGCCACTCCATGGTGGGTTCTGCTGCAGATACGGTAACTTCAGTTAGAATAAAAACTTCTGTCTTTAAGAATACAAGATTTTAACCCCAAGCACAGCTGATATAAAAAAGTACTTTTTTTAAAAGGCTTTTACTGAACTTCCTCTTCCTAATAGTTCATTCCTCTCCCTGAGCACCCTCATACTGGGTAAAAAAGAAATTTTTGCAGCTGCCTAAAAATCTGTTATTGGTGCTGCAATATTTTCTGGCCAACATGCATAAAAATAGCCCATCTTATTAACTTAATCTATAAATACTTCCACTCTGCATAATAAATGGATATTCTGCAATAAACACAACTGTATAACCAACAAGACAGCAGTCTTGTCATACAGGTACGTGCTCTCTGTTCACAAGTGCATGCAAACACATATATTTATTATAAAAGAAATTTGATGGAACCATGAATGCTTGTACCCCAGCCAATTTGGCCTGATACGTGTAGCTATATTTGATATACGTTTCCTATATATACAAACTATTACAGGCACACAGAGTTCCTTCTTCTGCTTTCACTTTTGCAGGTGTAAGTCAGGGGCAACAACACTGAAGTTAGAGGAAAGATACTGGTGAAATAATGAATTACAAATATATGCTGTTACAGTCTCATGTGTCAGCTTTTCGTGCCAACTAAGACATTTACCTCAAGGCACATGGGCACAGAAGTGTTTTTACACTGAAAAAGTGCATGTGTGCATGCCTATTTCATAGCTTTGTCACCAGATGTGAACTCTGTGTATGAACACCCGTACACTGATGCACATACCCACAACAGTGGAAGCAAATTACTAGCACATCAGGTAGGCTGGTACATGCAGGATGACCAATGACCCCCCCTCCCTCCCCCAAATGAGTAGTGTAAACTACAGGCCCAGAGGTTATCCCCTCTACTTCCATATTATAACTCAGTCACCTTAAGTGACGTTGTTGCTTGTTTCCTTCCAACCTGAGACACTGTGCGGGGGGTGGGGGAGTGGGGCATAGGGAATTGTGCCCCAGGTATGGTTTTATCATCAATGCCTGCTACACATTTAGCTTCAAGACAGACTGCACTTGGCAACGAGGTATTACCAAATATTTTGTATAGGAATGACCTGAAGAGGACCTTCAAGGGGGGAGCTTACAGTGATGAATCCTCTTTATTTTGTTTTTTTTCTTTTAATGAAGTTGAAATAAGTTTGTTTTTTCACAGCTGGTAGGGATACAGTCAGCTGTTTGTACCTCTCTCCACTTTCAGTTGATACCAGCCAACAAGAGACCAAGTAATTTCAATGTCATGTCTGAAGCCAGACATTGACTGCACAGAAATATTCTGCTTTTATTGCTCTTACACCATTTTCCTACCGTTCTTAGATTTAAGACACTGTATACCCCATGCCATAATTTTTTTTAACTCTTCGTTTTAAGACACCCCAAGCTATAAAGGGGAGGGGACAGAAGATTACTCAGGTGGTTTTGTTTCTTTGCTTTTACTAAAATCCAACACAAATAAAGCCACGTTCATTAACCGTGTAAGCAAGCATAGCTCCAGTGGAGTTTCAGGCTGCCTTGAACTTAGGTGTTAAATGTGGTTTCTGATTGCTGGGTAGGTTCACTGCCTTCACAACATCTCTGTGCACACACACAAGCGTAGGGGTTTCTGTGTCGCTTTTCTTGTCGACATGCACATGCCCTATCTGTGGTTTCGTGTATCATTAATATTTTATATACATATGTACGTGTGTATATATCTAAAATGGTTCATATGACATGATAATGCACTGTCAATCACAGTGGGTTTTGTTTTCTGCGTCTGGAGTTTTCTTATTTATGCTATAACAGAATATGTTGATGTTGTATATTAAACAGTACAGTAGTGTAAGTAAGTATATTAAGACAGTGTATCAGAGGGCATAGTCTAAAGGCAGGAGCAAACAACATTCTCTGTTCATGAAGGGGCTTTTATAGTTTTGCCTTTTTTGTTGTTTTTTGGGGGAGTTTGTTTTTCTTTTTTGCACAAAGTTGTCTTCAATTTCTCTAAAAACAAGTGTTTCAATAATTTTATTTATGACCATATGTAAGGCATGAAAATAGGATGTTTTGTGTGTGTGTGCATCGAAACAAACTGTGCCCTCAGAAAACTAGTTTAGTGTAATCTCCCTTTTTCTCTTTCTTTTCTTGCTACGGTGCAATACCCTGATATGATTTAGCTGAACCTTTGGATGAGTAAATATGGTGAATGGCTTTAAGTTTATCTCTGTTTTGAAAAAGTAAAAAGTACCTGCTTCCCAGCCCTTCCCCAGACATTGCCTTTTCTAATAGAAAAGTTGTATTTACACACTTCTTTTTTTCTGCTGTGATTTTATATTGTAACTTCATTTCTCTTTGAGAACATTGTATTTAAAAAAGAAAAAAAAATCAAAAAACAAAAACCAAGCAAATTTCATAAAATTTGGAAATGTTATTAAATTATGCCTGCCAAGTGAGATGTATCTTTTAAGACAAGAGAACATGGTGAAAAATCCAAACCCCAGAACATTTCTGTCGCTCTCCTAGTGAGTGAAGAAGCTGTTTAGCGCAGCTGAAGGCCGTGTGCGTGTACGTCTGTGCTGGCGACTGTGCGTGCGTGGGCAATGTATGGTGAGGTGGAGGTAGACAGCCCCGTGGGCAGTGAAGGAGTACTGAACATCATGCACGGCCTCGGCCTCTACTGCCTACAGCCCACATGGGTGAGCTCACCCTTGCTGACCTCACAGCCTGTCATCTGTGGCCACAAAAGGTTACTCTGTGCCAGTCACCCTGCACTCACCAGCTATGTGAAGGGGCCTTGCCAAGCCAGCTCCAGCTGAAGACGAAGTTCTAACAAGTCCAAGGCCTTAGGGCCATGAAGAGGATCAGAGGGCAGAAGCACCTCTCCTATGAAGACAGGCTGGGAGAATCGGAGTTCTTCAGCCTGGAGAAGGGAAGGCTCAGTGGAGAATTTGTAACAGTCTTCCAGTACCTAAAGGAGGCCTAAAAGAAATCGGGAGAGGGACTTTTCACAACAGCATGTAGAGACAGGACTAGGGGCAATGGCTTTAAACTGACAGAGGAGAGATTTACATGAGGCATTAGGAAAAAATTCTTTACTGTGAGGGTGGTGAGGCACTGGCAGAGGTTGCTCAGAGGAGCTGTGGCTGCCTCATCCCTGGCAGTGTTCAAGGCCAGGTTGGACACAGGCGCTTTAAGCAGCCTGGTCTAGTGTGAGGTGTCCCTGCCCATGGCAGGGGGGGGGAACTGGATCATCCCTTCCAGCCCAAACCATTCTATGATTCCATGTCCTGGGCCACAAAACACACACAGCTCCTGCGAGCAGCTGACTTTGAGGAGGTTGCTTCCTTTCCAGCCCTCCTGTCTTACCCTTCCCTCTCACCAGCCAGCCAAAGTCATTATAGAACACAATTACTTCTGCATGTAGAGTCAAGGTAATTCAAAATAAAACACTGAGAAATTATTTCTACTATTTGCCATAAAAAAGGTGATTTCTCTGCAGGTGTCCGTGTTTCCTTCAGATTCCAGCACAGTAAATTTCACATCACATATTTAATGCAAACAAGAATCACTCTTTTGCGTAGAAAAAGCACCATTTATAAAGTTTTAGAAATATTTCCATTTGTAAAACTGTATTATTATGAACAAAATGAGATTAAAAAAACCCAAAGAAACCTCTAGTGGTATTGCAATCAATTCCCTTAGAGGTTCCCAAAGCCTAGATTTTCTTTACGTTACTGTGATATGTTTTCATCATAAACTATCACTACTTTTCTATAAGAAAGAACTTCTAAAAATCCTAATTTTTCTGTTCATCATAGCTATTTCTCAGTAAATGAAATGAACTACAAATTTCTGTTGCAGCAGGTGATTCTTCTGCAAAGTAAATATGGTCTGTTAAATAATTAATAATAGTAGTAATAATTAAAAGCAGCAGAAGCATCACAAAAATAGACCAAATGTAATAGTCTCAATTGACATTATTAAGTCCTAGAACTAATGTAGAGGCATCCAGAGTTTGTATACCTAAAACTCTATCCCGAGTATTAAGTTTTAGAGATTTTCTTTAAATCATCACATTTATATTTTTCTTCTACTGCAATAGCTTGATTGAATTACATCAGAAATGGTGGTAAGTGACAAGATACAAATTGTTATACAGGCACAAACATATGACTAACAGGATGAGCATTTTCAGCCTCAAGTCCCCAGACAGACTTCCCAATCCATATATGAGCATCCAAACACCAAAATAGTATTAATATGTGCTCAGCAACCGTCTTCTAATCAGTCTTTGAAATCAAGAAATACACTAAAACACACAAGATTCTTTTAGTAGATATCAAAATGAGAACTCGGCTCCAAACCTGGAGCTCATAGACCTGATAATGTCACAATTTCCCTTTTTCTGGGGGTGGGGGGGTGAGATCACTCAGCATCTTATTTGGGGAAAGAGGTTACAAATGTTCCTGACGGCCAGTACACTGGGGATATGGCCCTGGGTTTGTCAGCTTGTGAGATGGTAGAAAATAAAGGAGAAGCTTTCACTGGAAGCTTCACGTTCCAGCAGCAGGAGCGACACTTTGAAAGCTGGAAGTGTTGCAACTGGAAAACCAAAATGTTTGGTTTATGAACAAACTGTTCCTGCCTGTCCTGTGGTCCGAGCTCCGGGGCATCCTTCCCTGCTGTGGGCCAGCCAGGCTGTGCCCCCACCAGGAGACACTGCCAGCTTCTTTTCTGGAAGGAAAATGCTGCATGAGAACAAATCCTAGTCCAAAGAAAGACAAAACCCCTCAGGCCTGGCCTGTGGCAGGCGGCAAGAATCCTTTATCTCGACAGGAGCTCTATTATCTCAGTTTCTCAACTTTAATTTTTGATGCATCTTTTTTTTTTGGCTACTCAGGCTTTGAATTTTCAGGGCTGCTGCACATGCAGTTCTCAGGAAAGGCGCTGTCAGCTGCGGACATGCAGCGCTTCCGAAACCCTGCCGCAACTGCCGCAAGGTTCGGATTCAGAGAACAGGAGGGACAAGAATTTGCAGAGTTTCACTGAAAATGGGATAGATGGGAGTGAGGAGCCCAAAGCCAGGCTTCAGGCAGCAGGAGGTCTGCACTTGTAAATGGAAAAAGGATGCAGCAAGCATGGCTGAAACCCAGCTCTTACTAAACTAACAGCTCCACGTTAACAGCAGCGAGACTTTTGCTGCATTTAGCACTAGAACATTTTATTCTTATACATGTTCTTTCGCATCAGGTAAGGTCTCGCTGCTTCAAAGCCCGTCCCAGGACACAGAACAATTCCCAGTTTTATCTATCCTGACCACACATATGAACCATGTGAATGATAGAGGGCAGCTGCTGCTGTTGCTGCTGCTGGTGGCGGCTGCAAATCACACAAACCAACGCCTTCCTGTCCCTTGGGAGAGAAGTGAAGGTTCTGGTTTGTAAGCAGTTAGAAAAGAAAAAAAAAAAAAAAGAAAGCGAGCAAAAAACCCCATCAACACCTTGCAGCAGACACTGAGCCCGGGCTGGCAGGGTGAGGAAGTTAATCAGCCCCGAGCAGGCTGTTCGGGATGAGGCCAAACAGATGGCTCGTCTCTGAAACGGCAAAACGGGAAGCAGATGTGGCCACCGCTTCTCCCCATGCATAACTGGGAACCAGCCGGTTGGTGAGGAAATTTGCATAACAAGGATAATTTGGTATCAAAACTGTCCCTAGAAGTGATCTGCATGGATCCGGGCACGGTCGACAGTTTTCACTTCTTGTTTCCCACTCAGTGTTCGACCAGATTAAACTCGAATTCTGAACCT
>NW_009922188.1:6086-16798 GCF_000696875.1 Nestor notabilis | reverse complement strand
GCGCTGCAGGCGGGGGGTGCTCAACAGGTCGCTGCTGGCGCTTTCAGGGCCACAACCCCTGACCTCCGCTCAGCCAGCTGAAACTGTAGGGACTAATTTCAGCAGGCTCTGGCTTTTAATTTAAGTCCATGAACTTCACGTCACCCTGCGAATGAGCAGCAAAACCAAACCTGAGCTGACAGCCTCTATCTGCATGCACCAAAATGCACGGAGCCTGGATACAGCCGCAAGCCTGGGCGAAGGAGCTAATGCCCTTTGTAAGCTCCTCGCTGCCACCAGCAGAACCAAGGGCCCCAGAGGAGCCCAGCACCTCACCCCTCTGCCCTGGGGGAGTGGGACTGGGGAGCCTCTGGCTGTAAAACCTTCCCAGCCTGTCAGGACCTTTGCACATGCCAACACTGCACTAAAAACCTTCACCAAAACCTGGGAAAACACCGTGAATATTGAGGGGGCAGTTTAACACGTGGATATGATGTCCTACAAGTAAAGGAGGGGTTTCTTTTTACTACTCCTCCTTATTTCATTTCAAAGGACATAGTAATGTCTATGATTACAGCTTTACAGTGTTCCTGTTCCGTTAACAAGGACTCAATACAGTGCAGCCTTAAGACATCATTTAATTTATAATAATGTAATTTAATTTATAATAATGTCATTTACATTTAATTTACTTAAAAGAGAGCTCCAAGTTGCTCTTAACATTAAGCGGGGTTCAAGTCTGGATTCAAAGACTCAGGTTCTGTTTCACTGATAGTTCTAGTGCACAAAAAAAGAACCTTCATCTTCCCAGGGAGATTCCTGCATGTAGCCATGGGACTGAATACAGGCTTATTCTCCACTGTGTTGGGAAAAAAGAAGAGGGAGTAAATACTTGCTGAAAACTTATTTGCAGGCACCAGAAGAAGCATCGTTATACGAATTTATTTCTTTTTTAGCACAGCACATACCCCACATCAGAAGCCCTACTCTGAAACAGTCACAAACTCTTTATTTTTGCATTGCATCCAGTCACTCAGTTCTAGACTAGTACTATATATAGTGTTACATTTGCATGGTCTAGCAAAAGCACATGGGAAATGCACTTAACACATTACGCATGTATGTAGGGGTTTTTTGGACTCATTAAATATTGATACAAATTAGAATGATAACTTCTGCTTTGGAAACATCTGTCTCACTATCCCTTTGAAATGTAAGCTGGCTGAGACATAAACCACTTTTATAAGGTCTAATGCTGATACCGTGATAGTACCTGGCAGGAGGATTTCTACTGCAGTAACCAGGGTAAAGCTGAACAACTGGAACAAGTCAAGCTGCTGAAGGACAGGCAGCACTGACGGACTCTCAGTTCATGCACGTACAGCGCGCTGCTGCGCCCCAAGCCACAACCACGCCGCATTTAACCGACCTTTAAACAGAGATTAGATCAGCAGAAAGAGTAGAAGTGCACAAGAAGAAAAGCTGGAGTGGCTTTAGGAAGAGGATGAAACGTGTGTGTTAATAGAATTCTAAAATGAAGCATTTGCAACAGAACTCCAAAGCCCAAACCAGGAGAAGGAGACTACGGTTATCTGCTTGAGTTTCGTTAAATGGTTCTCGATGGCTGAATCACAATTTGGTCATTGAAGGTAGAGGCAAATGTACCAGAAGTGATAGGGAGACCAGAGGTAAATGAAGGGTGGCAGAAGATTGGGTGGAAAAATTAACACGTTGAGCTCAGCAGTGAAGAAATTACTCTCTACCATAAGGGTTATTACCACAGCACTTAGAAAAGCCAAACCCAGTGCACTTCAGGGAAATAAAATATTCTATCCTTCTTAATAGTTTCATGCCCTTTATCCTATGGAAGAGTTGGCCTCTTCTCTCAATTATCCTTCAGTCTAAAATCAATTTGTGAACTAAAACTACTTCTTGTTTAGATTTTAGCAACTTCCCCCACCACCAAGTCCAGACAGCCAGTGCAGGTGTTCTCACCATACATTCATGCATCCTTTTTAATTCAGTATCTGACAAAGCAGAGAATCACATAGTGCAAATCCTTAACAATTCTTGTTGTCATTAATGTAAACAATAAAAATACCTCTTTTTTAATATCCCAGTCTATGAAGAATATCCATTTTAGTTTCAAATACAGGAGGTGTGTAGCTCTGTTGACCTCAGGGTTGAGGGGTAAGATTACAATAGGTGGAAACGAAGCTGAACCAAAAAGGAATATTATTTCATCCTCTTACCTTTAAATTTATTCCATAGTTTCCAAAATCTAAGATACAATTTCTGACAAGCTGGTAAGCAGCAGCACTGCTGTGAAACTATCACACCCTTCTCCATTTCCCGAGAGGGAAATTCTAGCACCAAAAAAGTGCCTGAATTCCCTATGCAAGATCATGCAATGAGTTTTCCACAAAATCTGGACTGGTAGCCACATCTTCTAACACTGGGTTATTCTCCAGCCACAGACCAGGCCTCCTCTTCAGCAGGTAGTATCAGGAATCCATGTTTGCAGACCCTCGCACTAACTCCTAAGAGCTGTAAGAAGGCCACAGGTTTAAGAATTCAGGCTTTAGCTTACATTGAAGTGTGTGTGTGCTGTGGGATTATATACTTTGTGTGTGACTAATTCAAAATATTCAATAATTTACATATTTTTATCCAGCAGTTGCCAGTTTTCCTTCGATTTCTTTGTAACTGAAAACATCTTATGTTACCTAATTTATAGAATATTTTGACGCAACATACAAAGATCCATAATCCTTTCCATGATCAGCTGTTGAAGTTAGACAGCTTTTGCCTCGCGATTGTCTTTAAATGATGCACAGATAAAAAGGGAAACAGTCCCGGGAGAGGGGCCCTCTGTCTGGTGCATGGCACTGCAGGCCCCCGTTTTCCTGTGGAGACATAACGAGCTGCTCAAACAACAGCTTCATGGTACCCAATCGATTTACCAAAGTGAGATGCTTTTCTATAGCCTTAAAACCAGAAGGCAAAATCACTCTATTTGCCCTCCCAACTATCTCTGGGAAAAGAAGAAAAAAAAAAACCCATAAAAAACAACAAACCAAACCCCAACAGGGCAATGGCCACGTGAAAACATTATGTTCCAAAGAAAAAGAACCTGATGGTGGCTTTGGTGAGCAGGCTAATTTACAACAGAAAACAGAAGGCTCGCTGGAAACTTAGCACAAATACCAACATGCGAAATAGAAACTCCAGATAAGCTGTGGAAAGAGGGTGGGATTTCCAGAAAATAGGGAAGAACTTGTTACACCCTCCTTGTCAAATTTTGCAGGATCACCACAGCCTCTCTGGAGAAACAGTATGTGCAAAGGGGGAAAGCGAAGAGCTTTCCTTTTGGTTCTGCTTCTCCTGTATGAAGTGCTTGCCTAATTTCCTTTGCAATTAGAGAAATAATTTGACTCAAAGACCTATCCTCTCCACATCTTACTGTGCTGTATGCTTTAGCTACTCAGCCTCTGGCCACGTCCATAATTTTGTATGATGGATATTATAGTTATAGTGATACCTTACCCTAACAATACCTTGCACTAACATTAAGCAAGGCAAAATCTCTGGGGCAATAAGAAGGGGGAGGATGGTGTCACTCAGCAGCGCTCAGCAGAGCCTCTCCAGAAGGTGTGCAGGGACAGAGGGACAAGTCCCTTCCCTGTTTCCCACCATTCCCATCTTTCTCAGTGTTTTCTGATGTCATCTTGGACCTTTTGCTCCAGAAAACCAGAACAAATGCTCTGCCAGCAGGGTCTTGCTTTCTAAGCTCTCCCACCACAGCTGCCTCCCGACCACAGGTAGTTAGAGCCCTTCCTCAGCTCATCTTCAGGCTCGGACGTGCCCTGTGGAAGCCTGTCCCTCCTGGAGTGCCCTCAGCCGTCAGGCAACTGCCTCGGGGGCATTCATCAGCCTCCAGTCTTAACCAGGCACCTCCAGACACCCTGTTTCCTCAGTAGGGATGCCACCAGCCCCACAGCACACCCTGATGAGTTCGCTAGTGTGTAGTTAGAAAGGAAATACCTGGAAGGAAGGAATGAAGGAACAAACACAGGGGCCTGGTGGCAGCAGAGAGGGAAAAGTAAATTGACACCATATAAAAAATAGTATTTGTGTGACAGGAAAATACAAAAACTGAATTTCTCCAGAAAACTGCACTTTGCTCACTCTTGGCTTCTTTTCACTGAGCCTGCCTCTGCATCAGGGAAATACAGCGAGGAATGAAGGTAGATGGAAAAACACCTGGTTTTTGCAGGTAGCTTTCTGAGAAGTTTTACTGCAGTGGTAAGGGAGGAAGAAAAGGGAATAGTACAAATGCCGCGTACAAAAAGTGGGCCTGGAAACAGCTCCTGCAAAGATAGATACTTACTTCAGAGAAGGGATTTTTTTTTAAGGTAGCCTCATATCGGTTTCAGTTTTAATTGTGTTTCAGGAAAAAACAGAATAAGGATTTTAGATTGAGTTGTGGAAGTCTCGAAAAACTACGTAACGAATTCCTGGAGCCCACGTTGAGCCCCAGCCTGCTTTAGACACAAAAATGAAGTAAGGGATCCAAGAGAGCACCTCTCTCCATTCAGTGGGCAGGACAGCTGCGCTTCACAGCATCACCCCAGAGGCCTCCAGTGGTCACCCCTAGCAAGGTGACCAGTAGCAGCACATTCAGACCCATAAGGCAGAGCAAGAGAGAGATGCTGTCACTGTTCCTTCTCTCTTTCCTCAGACTTTAGAAATGCTCCCTAGGAAAAAAGGGACTTTCAGCGGCATACAGCTTTCTCCCTGACCACCCATTCTGCCCCTCTGTGCCACTGCCAAGCAGCACTACTGTGCTGCAGACTGAATGCAGTCCTGTTGTTTGTTGGTTCAACAACAGGCATGGCTAAAACAAGCTGCCCGACTCAAAGAGCGAACGCTTCCTGTTGTTGGCAGAAAGCGAGACTTCACGGTGTTCCCCCTTGCTTCCTTTGAAAACAGTGCCAGGAATTGATGTAAATTGGCTGCAAAGCATCTGACCCACAAAGCAGGGAAGTGAGAAACTGAGGACTCAGGAGGATAGAGCAATATGAGCCACCTATATCTAAATATATATACGGGTTTTTAATATACGTGATCAACGATCATGGATGGCATCAGCAATTTCCACTTGAGATACGCTCCTCGAGGGGCTCTTCAGCACCTCCAGAGAATTCTTTCTTTGGAGAAATCAGTCCAGTGGTTCCTTCAGCCACAAAAGCTACCAGTCATCTCCAGTGCTGACCACAGAGGGGTATGCCTTACGTGCCGGCACAACTCAGCCAAACATGAGCAGAGGCATCACCCAAAAGGTTAATGACTACCCTGCACGCAGGAGTTCTGTCTTCTGGGACTTGTGCCAGCTGGGTCAGGGGAAGGTCCCCGCACTGCACCGCTGGGATAAGAATGGTCCCACCAGATGTTCAACCCTACTACAACAGCACTAATGATTTGCGAGACAACACAAAGAGAGCCACAAATGGTGCTTGCTATCAACCAAAACTCAGATGAATTGAGGCTGTTGAATTCATTGGACTCAACTCCTACCTGTTATGTATCTGTATTTCAATGCATTTTCAGGATCTTCAGCCTGGAAGACTGCTCGTATGTGCTTGTTTACTCTGCTATTAAAATTCCTAAGATCAAGGATCAATTTCAACACAAATGCACTGTGTCGGGATTTTCACCTCTTTTGCCAACCCCAGTGCAATAGAACAGCCTGAGGCACAAGGTAAAATTCATCTTTTAAAATCCTATCTTTGTTAAATAGGGAGGTCTAGAGACGTCAGGCTGGTTTTCACAGCTCACTGCAAAACAATCTTCTACCCAACTAATCAACAATAACCCTTAATGAAATGGCAGTAACAAGCAGTTAATACTGGGTGATTTTAAGTGACTAAACACGGAAAACATAACTTTTGACTACCTTTGGGCTTTCCATCAGAAATTGGGTGAACTTCTTCGGGAAAAGATCCCCACCTGGTGGCAGGCTATAAAAAAGATCAAGTCAACACAGCTACAGAGGTGTTACTCTCCCTTGAAGAGACCGACGTTACTAGAAACAAGAGTGCATTTGTTGAGAATAATATTTTTCCCCATAAACTTCTAAACTTTACATAGGATGCACCGAGCAGCGCATCTTTTAGTCTTACTCAGAGTGCCCTAAATACATGTCTAGAGAGAGCATTTGAGCTCCTCTGGCTCACGTACCCCATCACACACTTTTTCATGCTGACACTGCTGTAGGAAAGACATTCCCAGCCTGTGGATGATGAGAAGCAGCAGCACCATTGCCTCCTCCATCAGCAGGCAGATGTGTCCAGGACATCAGGACTGACCTACATACAATGGCTACATCCTACAGTGATACGAGTAAGGTGGTACTTCTTTTCCACTGCTGCAAGGATAGTAAGACTCTTAAAAAGATCTAATTTTTATGGGCATTATGTTATACAGATAAAAGTAACCTTCCCTTGTATAAACTACCCCGACTCTGGGGTCACTAGAGGAGGAGGTTGTACTACTGGGACTATCTGGGGCATTGTACTACCACAACTAGTTTTAAAAGCACGTGAGAAACAGTTTTCATGAATGAAACTACCGCAGAGCAGTCCCCAGCGTGGCCAGGTTTGTCCCTTCCGAGACATCCTCAGACAGAGCATTAGTGTGTATTTTTAGCAGAGGGCAGCAAAAGTTAGTGCAAATTTGATCCTGAGTTCTTCTGCATTTCTTTGGTGCAAAACTTCTGGGTTTGGAACGACTTCTGACATCAAAATGTTTTAATTATCACATTAATTTCTTGCAGTCAGCTGTAAGACTCACTGTCATATGAGGTGATAGGGTGGAACTTTTTAGATACATCATTAAAACCATTGACAAAAGAATTACCAGGGGTGTTCAGAAAATAACAGATTAATCACAGAACCTGGGAACAAACTACCTATTACCTCCTCCTGTGTCACTACAGGTGCATTTTCTACCTTCTCCTCCTCTCCAGTTGTAGCCCACAGTTTCTGTGACATTCGTGAAAGCAGGGTTTTTCTTTTTCCTAGTTTCATGCCATTACTGCTAAACGATGCTTTTATACAACATTAAACCACCGATACTGAAAAACTCACCATCATTGCCGAAATCACTTCCAAGTACACCTGTTTATTTGCATCTTTACTGTGATCAGTTTCCCCACAACACCTTGCAATTTTCTCTGTTGATTCTTTGTGAATTTCCCCCCATTTTCCTAGGGGTAGTTGGCACCAGGGCAGCCTGTAGAAACCAGCTTCCAGAGCTCATGCCCTCGCTGAAAAAGATTCTCCACAATTTAAGACAAATCAGGAGTCTCTCTAACTGTACTTATTTGGCTGTATTCCACACTGTAACAGGTCTATATCCATTCTGTAGCACAAATAACTGGTGTGCAAGAAATACAATATTATCAAGAGCAATTCAAGCTCCCTGTGCCGATATCTCACACCCCTTCTTATTTCTTTTCATATTTAGGGAAAAAGAAAGCCAGAGGTGAAATAGGAATGAAGGCCAAATTCTCCTCCTTCAGAGTATCGGATTAAGTATATGAGCACAAGCTATTTTGTGACAATGCCTGTAAGAAATTTCACTGGTTGCATCGGATCTGCAAGGGTAAGCAGTCACTCATCGGAACTGGCACAAAATAAAATCATTCATTTGGAAAGGAGAAAACAGACTTTTTTTTTTTCAGGTCTTTACCACCACTGAGTAATATTCCTAACTGGTGATGCCTACAAATCAAAATGATTTGGTGCAACAGGTTTGGATGGAAGGACCATCCCAGCGGAGAGAGACATCTTCTCCTCTGGCAGTAGGTAAAAAGCTGTCAAAAGACAGTTTTACTAATATCAGTAAATAAAAAATAATAAATAATAGAATGGTTTCCGTTGGAAAGGACCTTAAGATCATTTAATTCCAACTCCCCTGCCATTAGCAGGGACGCCTCGCACTAAACCATGTCGCCCAAGGCTCTGTCCAGCCTGGCCTTGAACACTGCCAGGGATGGAGCATTCACAACTCCCCTGGGCAACCCATTCCAGTGTCTCACCACCCTCACAGCTACTCTAAATTTAAAGCAGAAAAGCCTATGTAACTTCAGCTCTCATGGATGTAACAGAGTGAACACTGTCATCGAATTCTGCTGAATCGCACATTTATAAATTTCTATTAAATTACTTTTATTAATATCTCTGACAGTGATTCATTTAGCAATCCTGAACACTCAGTTTTGCAACACCTTCTTACAAAACTCTCCCAAGCCTGACTTTTACTTACATTTAAAGGAAGGTGCACTCCCGGGTTTGAAGACAAGTGCAAGCACTCTTTGTATCTCCTCAGTTCAAAGCACCTTCTAAGCCATAGTAAACGTAGGTGCCCACCAAGACCAGTCCCTTGCTGCCATCAAAAATACAATTTTAACAGAAAAAGTGGAGTTTTGTTTGTTTGGTTGTGGTTTTTTTCCAGCAACATATTGGTTTGGGAGCAGTGCCATAATTCCTATTAGAAAAACAGAAATTGCCTTATTTCAAAAGGACAATCTTAACAATGCTCTTGGAGGTCAGTCTGGTTTTCACCCACTCGCTGTTAGCAGACGGTGATCATTGCTGCTTCATCAGCTTTCTACCTATTCGTGTGGCACAGCTCTATACAAATGAAAATTCATCTGGGGATTTCATACTGCTTGGGGACAATTTAGCTAACTCGAATACGAGATGCACTGAGAAAACGAAGAGTCTGAATTGCCTTTATTATTAATAAGACCTCCCTTTTCCAGGACTGCAATTATTTACCTTCTTTTAAGAGAAACTGAGAGATTGTGCACCAAACGTTGCTGAACCACAAAACCAGAGGAGAGGCCTGCATGTCTTCTTGCAAAGTTCAGCCAGCCAAAAAGAATAAATAATGAAGGACATAGGTTTCTGCATAGACTAAACAGATCCATTAAAGTGGATTTATCTGCACCATTTCCCTTAAATTACAATCATGCCCTACGTCTGTGCAATTTTCGGTATTTGTGAAATTATGTTCCCGGCGATCTAATCTCCTGTTTGGTGGCACTGTTATAGCAGGTTATGAGATACATGTGGGGCAAACATTGGGACTCCTGATGACTTGTAAGTTCTGCAGCAAAGCCTGAATATTGCTAGATGGCTGAAGAGACAGTCATATTACCTGCATCATTACAAAAAGAGAAGAATAAACTTTACCTGATGCTCCCTTTTACTGTTTCTGTGAGTCTTCTAAAACAAAAGCATGTTCATGTAACTCAACAGAGTGCTAAGTAATGAATAACACAAGAATCATGGAATGGTTTGGGTTGTAAACGACCGTAAAGATCATCTAGTCCCAACCCCCTGCTGTGGGCAGGGACGCCTCACACTAGATCAGGTTGCTCAAAGCCCTGTCAAACGCAGCCTTGAAGTAAGAAGTAGGAGGAAGGATGCTGCTGTCTGGGACTGTGGTTCTACCTTTTATCTCTTTCACAAGTTCCACTTTGCAGAAGACAAATACAGCAGTGCAGCGTTTCTCTCCCAGCCCTTGTCATCCTGGGAGGCATTTTATTCCCTACCATCACACGTGCTCTCACCAGTCCTTTCAGTAGAGTCACTTCCATTAAAATACTAGTATTCAGACACACAGATGAGCACAGGGCGCTCACATGGCATACCAGAATAATTCCCAGCATAAATAAAGTGGTTATTTCACCATACATAAGGGTTTTACTACCCTTGATCTACCTTGAAGTTTTACTGAACAATTAAAATTCTCTGGGGTTTTATTCACTTGCCTAAATAAAGATTGTAAAGAACATGTTTTCATTAGGGTGGGAGAGATATTTGGAGAAAGCAAAAACCTTACCCAGTACATGTTTATAGCTCTCCGACACTAAACTCGTAAAAGCAGATTTAATCTCATAATCTTTACCCAAGTGGCCCAAAAATCAATCAGTTCAGACCCCATCACAGTTTTTCTCACAAAATAATCTAATTATTCTACTTGCACTATTTCTGAAATCAAGATAAATTTGCATACCTGAATTCTTCTATCTCTGCAAAACAATTTCTAATACATAGCAGACTTCCCTAAAAACATAAGCTAAGAATGGAACTGACATTTTATGTTTAAATCAGGATGAGCTCTTAATAATCTCCAAGTTTTCTAAATCACTCTGAATTCAAGGTTTACTGTAGTGTCACAGTCCCTGTAGTTCCCAAGTGGCATTAAAATAAATGCTAGCTGAGCAGCATTTATATTTTCTAAAGAATCTAAGAGTAGCTTTTAAGCTCTGCATTTTCCCCAAGAGGAGAAAAAGTGCTTTAGAGAAACTGAAAATAAAGCATGGACACCAGAGCAGCCGGCTCTGCCACACTGACAAAAGAATCCAACAGAAAGCTTTCAATTTATTTTCCATTCAGGGGCACCTCCATCCAGCCACTGGGCAAGGACAGGCTCTGCCGATTGAAAGGCCATGTATTTCCTTCAGACCTTAGGTAAGAACACCAAATACAAGCTTGCTGTGAATATTATTGTTGTCACATGAAGATTATTCCAGAAGCAGTGGAAACCAGCTGATGCTGGGACAGGGGATTTCTCCTTCCCAGTCACTAGAGCCCAATCATAGAATCATAGAATGGTTTGGGTTTGAATGGACCTTAAAGATCATCTAGTTCCACCCCCCT
>NW_009922188.1:0-6031 GCF_000696875.1 Nestor notabilis | reverse complement strand
GAACCGCTGCCGGGGAGGGGCCAGCCACAGCTGCTCTGGGCAACCTGTGCCAGCACCTCACTGTAAAAACCTCCCTAACACCAAGTGCAAACCTCCCCTCTTTCAGTTTAAAGCCATTATCCCTCATCCTGTCAGTACTTGCCCTTGTAAAAAGTCCCTCTCCAGCTTTCTTGTAGACCCCCAGACTATGGCTTCTTCCACTTTCGCCTGCCACTGGTTTTGCTTGTGGGTCCAGCCAGGAGTGAGGCTGAGCCCCTAATCCAAAACAGCATACGCATACACACACACACACACACACACACACAGAGCAGCATCTTTTCCAGCACGCACATACCTGGTAAATGCATTCACGCAAATCCAACACCACAGCCCCATCTCATCCCTCATCTCCAGCCACCCAGGACTGAAGCACACCAGTGAGACATGCAGGTCACACACTCTCCAGCTTCACAAGGACACCATGCTCATAGAAGCTTCAAATGCACCAAGCTCATTCCCATGCCACTGGCTTGTACCTGGGCTCTTCCCAGTTGCTAGGTTTTTCCTACCTAGTCCAGCCCGAAGCTTGCTACCGAGTTTTGCCAGTGAAGTTTGCACGTGCACTGGGACCACTACAGCACCTGCTTGTGAACACACTGGCTAGCCCGCGGCTGGCCTCAGACCCCAGTGCCCTTGTGGCCCACAGCCTCTTCTCCAGCTGCAGGTGCCCAGACCTCACCGTAACACGCATCCACACACACAGATGAGGAACAGAAAGCAAGGTCAGGCCAAAAATCATCAGAAAAAGTATTTAATAAGAAGCTGAGGCAGACAGCAGCGATATGGCACAGGGCTCAGTCAGACAAAAGCACTGCTCACATGGGGCCAACCCCTTTTATTTGTCCCTTATATTTTTCATGCATGTTCTTCCCATGCCCACCTCAACCCTTTCCTCCCTCTGCTCCAATCTCCTCCCAGACAATGTGCCCTGGACTACTTTTCCCCACTGGTCCCAGTTTTGCTACATTCCTACCCTAAACTGCTATTTGTAGTAACATCACCTGGGATGGCTCTGCCTTGCATGGTGTTACTGGCAGAGCAGAGCAGTCTCATGAGATTCCCTCCAGTAGTCCCTCCAATTCTATGCGAGGTTTGACCACCTCCCCCTTACGTACCATTGAAATCTGCCCATCTTTCACAGCAGCTATTTGTAACTTTTGTCAGCTTCTCACTCTGCAACTTGTGTTTAGAGCTTCTCATATTGTGACCAGCAGCTTCTCATGGTCGTTTCAGTTGGTGAAACCTCAGGCCAGGGCCCAGGTATCTGCCTGCATAACGTAAGAAGATTTATTTCAAAGACAGAAGCAAAAAGAAGCGCAGACACTCTAAATTACCGTGGGTTTGATACATGACAGTGGTACAAAAATGTTTGTGTCAAACTGCCAGGGTGCAATTTATCTACCACAGCCGAACGTCTGGTTCCAGGTTTCGTAGAGCTCCAGGTCCTTTGGGGAGACGCTGGGCCGCACGGTTCTGAAGGCACTCTCAAAGTCCAGGAACGCAATTGGCCGTACTTGGTCCGGCATGATGGTTGCAATGTCCAGGGACTGAAGGCTGCGGATAGGGCCCAGAGACGCTTCTCGGCAAAGCTGCGTCATGTCCGCCCCAGAAAACCCATTCGATTTCTTAACTATGAGTTCAACCTCCTCCTCATTTAGGGAGCAGTGCTCCTTCGACATTAGGCGGGTAACAATCTGCTTCCTCGCTGAGGCTTCTGGAAGAGGAATGTACAGTCTCTTCACCAGTCTCCTTCGGGCAGCTTCATCTATTTCTTGGGGCCGATTGGTTGCTCCGACCACCAGAATACGATCTTCCGAGGAGGTTGTCGCCCCATCTAACTGGACCAGAAATTCAGTTTTTATTCTTCTTGACGACTCGTGCTCCCCATCTCCACGCTGGGACAGCAGGGAATCAATTTCATCAATGAAAATCACTGCTGGCTGTTGACATCGTGCCACAGCGAACAGCGCACGGACCATCTTCTCCCCCTCGCCCACCCATTTGGAAGTCAGGGAAGAGGCACTGATGCTAAAAAAGGTCGCTCCAGACTGGCATGCGATGCACTTGCCTATGAGAGTCTTGCCAGTGCCAGGGGGGCCAAAGAGAAGAATTCCTTTAGGAGGACCACGTAGGCCAGTGAAGATGTCCGGCCTCAGCATAGGCCAGACTACTATTTCTTTTATAGTAGCTTTAGCAAATTCAACCCCAGCAATGTCATCCCAGTTGACCGGAGGCCCATGGTCCATGATCTCATGCATTATGAGTTCAACCATTTTTGGCTCTATGTTCTTCAGTCGCTCATCTACAGGCAGTGATGGATCTGTTGACCCTCTTGCATGAGGTTTACGCTGTCCTCCTCCATTTTCATTTCCATCTTGTTTGGGAACTGGAGGAACAAACTTGCCAAATGCACCCCGAGATCTCCCTGCTCCCAGAGACTTTTTTATGCCTCCGTATGATGAGACTGATGCACGCTGGGGTAGGCTTTGAGGTTTCTTCTGCTGATCCACCCACAGCTGTTCTTTTGCCGTTCTAAAACCAGGAACACTGCCCTCTTCATTTCTGTTTCTGTACCCTGAGGAACCACTGGTTTCTGTACCACCAGAAGCCTGGCATGGAGCAAGGTTAGGAATCGCAGTGCTGCCTTCATCAGCCAGACCATAAAATGCTTTTCTTTTCCCAGAACTCGTGGACCACGCAGGTACAGCTGACTGATTGGAAAAAGGCAAATTTTGTCCCTCATGACAGTTACCCGACATTTTCAGAGAACTACTACTTGTCGCTTCTTTACTTCCAAAGAGTGGAGTTGCCTGGAAGCCTGCATGAACCTGTTCATTTAAGGAGGCTGAAGAGGCAGGAAGCGCATCCGAAGTTTTGGCCACAGGAAGCACACTGCTTTGAAGAGACTTTGAAGATGAAGGATGCTCAAGGGGATCCGGTCCCTGACTCGCACATTTTGCTGAGCCAGCACAGAGCTCCATCCCTCCGGCACTGCTGAAGACACTGAGTTTAGGAAGGGCTGGAGCAGCAGAGGCACTGACCCCTTTCTCAGCTAGAACACAGGCATCTGCTGGTGCCATCTGAGAGCTCTGGAAATTTTTGCCAGCCTGCATCCTCTCTTGCACATGCTTTAATTTAAATACATTGTCTGTTGTCAAGGCAGATTGCCACTTGTCACTGTCATTCTGCTGACACTTTGCCAAAGTCAGGATGTTTTCAGCATAGTTATTCAAGCCAGTCTCTATGTTGTCAGAGTCAATAATCGCAGAGTATTTCTCTGCATACTTTTTAAACAGGTTGGCAGCACAGACCTGAGAGATCTCGGAGTTTGCCCATGCATACTGAATATGCAGGATTTTGGCACGGTATTCATCTGCCTTCTGGCCGGGTGTGCAGGTGCCAGAGGTAATTGCAAAGTAACTCTTCTGCCAGTCACTCAGGTGCACAGCGCTGGGGCTGGGGGGTTCCATCACTGTCACTGAAACACACATAAAATGCCTGCTGTTAGAAAAGGCACTGCACTGCTGCTTGCTTTAGGTGTTTTCCCCCTTTCCTAAATACACATACCTGAAAACACACACTATTTTAATTGAAATAAATAGTGCAGTAGATCTTGTAAGCTACTTAGCCTGGACACTTCACCATTTCCAAAAAGCAACCAGCTTTGTGATGTAAAGCCATTTAGGCTAGGGTTCTCTTTTCTTCCTTGGTCAAAAAAAGAAAAGAAGGGGAAAAAAAGAACAACCACCTCAAATAAAACTGATCCACCACAAAAAAAAGTTTGCTTCTAACCAAAGGTCTCCCAGGAAAGTCAGTAGAGTGCAAAGAATGGTAACAGATGGACAAACAAAACTTGGCCTTGTTAAATGCAATCACCAGTGCTTTCACTCGTATTTGACAGAACATAGCACAGTGCGGAGGAGGACAGATTACACATCAGAATAATGAAATTTATTGGAGTGATGGTAATAGAAATGAAACAACGAAGCTAATAGATAAAACTATATGCAAAGTATCTGAAGGGAGGTAAAAGTGGAATGAATAAGCCTGTTCGTAGCAAACTTTCAGATTAAGAAAATATTTACAGATCTAGAGCAAATATTCAAAACTATTTATTCCATTTAGAACACGCTAAAATGTCCCAGTTTTACATTTTAGAGAAACAAAGCTCTCGTGTGTTTACAGCAATGCTTGTTTCTCAGTTTTAGAAAGGGAAATTTATATTCCTTCAGCAATTTTTTACTTAAAGAAACAGGCAAGATGGCATTTGTTTGGGAAGGAGCATTTTGCTCAACTTGAAAAGATATGCTTATGTTTATGATGTATTTTCAAAAAGCTCTCCCTCTGCAAAGTCTCGTGTGCAGAGATAATTCTGGTAACGTCAAGGATTCATTATTTCAGAAGAGACACAGGCACAAGCAAAATTACAAGACACTAATCACTGCCTCAACAGGATTTGCAGAAAGCTCTCAATACACAGTAATTCTGATCTTCTCATCTGTCCATAAGTGACACACGTTCAACATAGGATATGACCGATACAGATAAAATTCTCCTTTCTCTTATCTTCACCATGTACGAGTATGTTCCAGCCAGAGAATACTTCAAACAAAACCTGTTTAGTGGAGGTCCATATATTCTGCAGCCCTTCCAACAAAGCACAAGTCAATCTGCAATCTTCTCCTGAACCAACTACAATGCATGAGCACAGGTTGAGGCACGGGTGTAATGTACATGCAACACTGCGGAGACAGAGCTGAAGGAATCCAGGGGGGAGAGTGTCCTCTACTTACAAAAAGTCTGCAATGGCGTTAGGACAACAGAGAGCACAATATGACTGTGGCAGGAGGGTCACACACTCCTGCCACACAAACACACACATAAACAATAAGGAGATAAATTATGTTGGTTTGGATTTTTTGGAACTTCAGCAAAACTTTATAGAGCTGTTTAGAAAAGTCGAAACACTTTTTAATCTGCAAATTCAGTGCCTTTGCACAGGAAGCTAATTAAAGAAAACAAAAGACTTCCTCTGAAAAATTACTGTCAACTTTTGTACCATGAGAAGTCCAACTTGCACCTACTGAATTAGGTACACATTCCCACCACAATCCATCTGCAGCTGAGTAACACGTAAACAGGAGATGGAGGGCTGAGCCTTTTATTTCTTTTCTCTAACGACATACTAAATAACTCTCACTGTGCACATTACCTTTTTGTAACTGTTGCATCAAAAACATTTTGTGAAACACAAAAGCTAAGCTCAGAAAAAGTTTAGTAGCAATATAGGAAATACTTCTGCTCCCAAGAAATGTTTCCACAGATCTGCATCATTCAGAAAACCTCAAGTTTACCACCACTTTCTAAAGGTTCAGTAATCATCTTCACAGCATTGAGGGAAGGTCACAACTAAGCACTGTTAGCTAGTTTAGAACTTCAGTTTGATTTCAATTTGAAAGCATCTTCTAGTATCACATTCTCTCCCTATTCTAATTTCTATTACTTGTCCTCACAGTCTCAGTATTTTTCCGCAAGAGACAGCCAAATGTGTACCTGGACAGTCAGTCCTTCAACAGCCAAAACCATTCCTAGATGCAGACATCATACTTACACGTAAGTGTCTGAAGTTGTGGGTTTACCAAAGCATTGACAGTAACGAATTTCTGGCATGCAAGTTTCAGCAAAGAGGGGCAAGTAACTGCCTGAAAAGCCACGTTCATGCATACATGAACATACAGGCCAGGCTGGATGGGCCTTTGAGCAACCTGGTCTAGTGGAAGGTGTCCCTGCCCACGGAAGGGGGGTTGGAACTCGGTGAGCTTTCAGGTCTCTTACAACCCAAACCGTTCTGCGATTCCAAACCAGGGCAAACCCCGCTTGCCCGCAGGCCAGGAACCCAGAAGAGCACCACACCAGCTGCCCAGCCCCCTCCGCTCCAGCGGAGCGCGCACAGCCCGACCCCGCCCAGCCGGCCGGAACCCGCCACCGCAGG